>NC_037677.1:48874252-49003450 GCF_003255815.1 Theropithecus gelada
TTTCTTTCTTTCTTTCTTTCTTTCTTTCTTTCTTTCTTTCTTTCTTTCTTTCTTTCTTTCTTTCCTTCTTTCTTTCCCTCCCTCCTTCCCTACCTCCCTCTCTTTCTTTCTTTCTTTCTTTCTTTCTTTCTTTCTTTCTTTCTTTCTTTCTTTCTTTCTTTCTTTCTGACAGAATCTCACTCTGTCACCCAGGCTGGAGTGCAGTGGCGTGATAGCTTACAGCAACTTACACCTCCCAGGTTCAAGTGATTCTCCTGCCTCATCCTCCTGAGTGGCTGGGACTACAGGCATGTGCCACCATACCCGGCTAATTTTTGTGTTTTTAGTAGAGATGGGGTTTCACCATGTGGGCCAGGCTGATCTCAAACTCCTGACCTCAGGTGATCCACCCGCCTCAGCCTCCCAAAGTGTTGGGATTATGGGTACGAGCCACCCACCATGCTCGGCTGCTCATTTCTTATACAAGCATATATGACCCTTCCCTAATTATCAGGGTAAATTGGTTTGCAGAAAGCATGGACAAAAAAAGATTCCAAAACATGTATTCAGCACGCACTGTCCTGGTATGGACACAATATATAACCACGATCCGACCAATTAGTTGTGGCTCTGCTCTCAAGGAAAAAAACATTTCCCAGTGCCCTTGCAGTTAGGTGGGGTTCAATGACTAGCTCTAGCCAATGAAGAAGAGTGAGAATAAAGTGTGTCACTTCTGGGCTGATTTATTAACAGCTATTTCTCCTTGTCCAGACTCTTCCTGGCCTCTGACCTTGGAGGTCATCCATTCAGCCTAGGTCCCTTAATGACTGTGTGGAGCAGCATCCAGGCTCCCAACCCCATCCCAGACTCTCCTTGAATATGTGGATCTGCAACTGATGAAAATCTTTGTTGTGATAAGCCACTGACATTTTAGATGTGTTGTTACTAATGCATAAGCTATTCACTTTCATGATCTTTCCTTTGCCTGGAATGTCTCCCTTTTTCTTTTCTGCATGACAAACTGCTACATTTTTGAAAATACCCAGCTGTCATATTAACATCTTGTAGGGGATTTTTAACACTCTTTAGCACAATTACTTGCTCTCTTTATCCCCTGCAGCATGTTGCAGACACCTTCTTACTTTGCATTGCACTTATCTTCCTCTTGTGAGTCTGTGAGCCCTTTGGAGACCAGAATCATCTGTTATTTATCCTTCTATCCCTAGCACCAGCACAGGTCTGGCTCTGGGAGGGAAGTCACACACCAATACTTGTCTGATTGAACTTGGATGGGCACCGTTGTGTCTGTGATGAGATTCGTTGAGACTTTTCCCCAAGGTCACACTCAGTTTCCTTCATTTAGATCCTTGCCTCTAGAGTCTTCATGGTCGGTGAGGCCTCTTTTGTGTTGCCTTAACATTGGGTCCTCTGGATATGTCTCTAGATATTTAGAAAACTGCTCCTGAGGGTGGGTGGTTCCTTTCTTCTCTTTGGTTAGCTTCTTGATTTTATTAGATTGTTGAGTCCTAGAACATGCAGCAGTCTGGATTTGACTAAACCACACTGGAATATTAAAGCATGGGCTTTGGGCACGGATATGGTCCCTTCCACCTCTTGCTATTGATGTTGCCTCAGCCAAGTCACATCCTCTCCCAGACTCCTCCATCCCTAATCTGGAAGAATGATAACAAGCTCCTTCAGGGCTGTCATGGCGGTTCAATAATATAGTCACTTACATAAGATAACCACTTTTCATTTTCCCTTACTAACTGACAAACTGCCAAGTAAGCACAAGAGATAAAAAACATGTGAAACTCTCTGGGCACCCTCCCTCCACCCTCCACCCATGTCCAGGCCTGGCTGATGAAGAACGGGCAGTCACCTCTGCCAAGCCCACCATGGGCATTACCACTCATGTTGTTGGGGGAGGTCCTACAATTCCACTGTAGACTGCTGATGAGGAGACTGCTGACTGATGCACACATGGCTGCCTGCCATAGACACATACATTCTTATGTCAGCTATGATCTCTGGAGGATGCAGGGACTAGATTTGTTTGAAGCCACCACTTTACAGATCCAGGCCCTTAACTGAGGTCTAAGGATGGATCCTCTATGGGGTGTCTGTGACACCGAAATTACGTGCACATAGTAATGGAGGCTGTTATATTTATTTATTTTTTTCCTGAGGAAAGGATCTAAAGCATTCATCAATTTCTCAAGGAGTTCTATGACCCAGAAAACGTGAATGGATGGCAAATCCTATGAGGCAATCCGTGACACAGAGGAAAGCAGCTTGGTCCCTGGCATGCTGTGGGATCCAACACACATGAGGTGTGAGAGGAGAGGGGAAAAGGGGGTGAGATGTGTGAGAACATCCCCAGGGCCCGGTGTTTCCTCTTTTTCTAAATGTGTTAGAATGGGGCAGTCAAAGGCAATCTGGGCACAAGACTCATTGAACAAAGTCAGCCTAAGGCCATCTGTGTTGCACCTCCAGCGTCAGGCCCTTTGCCCTGTAATCCCAATGAAGTCCCATGGCCGATCTCTAAGGGTGGTGCCAATTAGCCACATTTTACAGGTGGGTGGAACGAGCCCAGGGATGCCAGACTACTTTTCCAAGGAAAATCAGCTTGTAGGTGAATGATCAAGGATTTTAAACTCAAATATGTGTGACCCACATGCCAGAACTTCTGAAAAGGGAAGTGAGAATGTAGAAGAATAGTCATCATCAGTAGAGGCCACTCAGGAATACCCGTTGAAGAAAAGAAAGGAAAAAAAATATGGAAGAAAGCAAGGAAAAAAGGAGAAAATCTTAAATCTTAACAAATACAAAAGTTAGGAAAGACCCAGCCACTAACATCACCATCTTGGGTGATATAGAAAAATGTTTTTTTTCCTAAAAGATTAGAAACACATTTTCATCTTTTTTCCTTCTTTTCTAGGGAAACTTTCTCTTTCCTTCCTTCCTTCCTTCCTTCCTTCCTTCCTTCCTTCCTTCCTTCCTTCCTTCCTTCCTTCCTTCCTTCCCCTTTTCCTTCACTCTTTTCTTCTTTCTTTTTTCCTTCTTTTTTCTTCCTTTTCTTCCTTTCTTCTTTCAATCTTTTTTCCTTTGTTTTCTTAAACAGATGTCTTCTGAGCCCTTCTTTTGTGAAATACTGAGCAGAGGGCATTGAGGATGATACAGATGTGTAAACATTCCTAATGCCTACCTGCTATCAAGAAAATCTTAACCTTTTAGCACGCTTATATCTAAAGCCAATGGAGGGAAAAAAAACTTCCTGACAAATGAAAAATCTAAATGAAAATTTAGAAGAATAATTGTAGAATTTTTGGATGAGGGCATATTTTAGAGAAGAAAACTTATTGCAAAAATACCATATATGGCAAAATATATGACGTATTAATCAAGTCTCTTGCAAGTGAAAGAATAAAAGTGAAATTAGCTTAAGTGAAAACAAAATTTAGAGGCATTCGTAGGTAGCTGAAAATCCAAACTGCATGTAGCACGGAAGGTCACTTTCCTGAATATGTCAAGGACTCCCACTCTTGATATGTTGTTTAGATAGATAATAGGTAAGTGAAATAAGATATGAAGAACACATTGCTGATTAACTGTAAATTGCTTTAACTTTTAAGGAAAATAATATCAGTGTACAGAGTGCAGCTGAAAGTATCTATATATGTTGACCTTTTGGAAGGTGATATTACAAACATGAGTACAACGTTTATCACAGTAATGTTTGTAGTATTCAAAAGAGAAAGCACAGAGATAAAAACAACCTAAATAGCTACCAGAGGGGAATGGTTGATTAAGCCACAGAACATTCTTACTATCAGATTTTATGCTACAGTTAAAAGGGAAAAATTTGGTGCATGTTTGAGGGTCAAAGGGCTCAGTCATGTGAATAGCATCATCACACTTCTGTAAAACAATTAAAAATGAAAAGCCTTTATATGCATATCTATTATCTATCTATCCATCAATCTATCTATCATCTATCTTCATACGATTAGAGAGAAAGGCAAGGATAGACCCTGCAAATGCTGTTTAACTCAGGTGGGATTAGGAGATGGGGAGAAGATTCAATAATATTTTTATAACTCTGAATTTTAGAATGTGGTAGAACTACTATGCATCACTTCTATCTTTAAATAATAAAACAATTTTTAAAAGGATAAAAATAGACCATCAAATAGGGAGGTAAAATTCAGCATACTCCTCTTCATTAAGAAAGAGCAGGTGGCCTGCGAGGCCCAGTCCTATACAGAGTTGGTATTTGACAGAACTCAGTTCGGGTTTTTTATTTTCATTTTTGGGGTGGCTGCATTAACTCAAGACCCATCTTACAGACAGGAAAGTGAATTGGCAAGAGTGAGGAGATGTGCAAAAAGATGGAAAACTCACAGCCTCTTAAAATTAAGAAGAAATGAGAAAACAGATGATATGCTACTTGTATAATTGAAAATCTCCCAATTTTAATTGTGACTGGTGAAAAAAGGACAATTTTTATCTGTGTTATAAATCAACATAATTTCTCACTATTGTTCACTGCAGCCCATTCTCTTTAGGACAATTTATTTCTATTGCCCTGTAGGTAAGCGGGCTCAGCTTACTTTCAGCAACTGCAACAAGTTGAGTCTTGATGTACATAATTAAATTTAAAAAACCGTGAGACACTTGCTGAAGTGAGAAGACTAGGGGAAATTTTTTCTAAAGTGTAAATTAGCTGGAGAACACGAGTCTTGGATGGTTGTATTGGTGCCAAAGGATGAGTTAGTTTTCTCGGATACTGCCGAGCCGCATAATAAAGGTTGTTTCACAGGCTTCCGGTTCATATGAGCTGTTTGATTTCAAACCCCGCCTGTCTTATAAGCAACTGGGTCATTAACCTTAAAAATGTCAACTTGTTCACATTCATGTGAAGTAAGTTACAAGCTAAGGGACCCTGAAGACTCAGCAGGCATTATGGGTGTGCACATAGTACTCTGTCCTCACACTTTTTCAGACCCAAAAGTAGGGAGATGCAGAGACAGCAGGGGGTGGCACACAGGAGTCTCTTGGTCAGATATGCATGTGTCCCGTGGGAGGAGAGAGGGAAGGCAGGTGTGGGAGGAGCAGGATGCCACAGTGGAAAATCCAGGGCATGGGCTGAGGTCAAAGCTGACCATGAACACAGACTGGGGAGGGTCCCAGAAATAAGCGTTCGACCAGAGCGGCATGGTCGTGTCAGAAGGACTTTGTGTGGGGATAAGGGCGCGAGTGTGTCTCCAGCTCCTCCTTTACCCTGGTCCCTGGTTCTGGAGGCCAGCTCCTCCATACTTTTCATGAAGAGTTCACAGCTCCACAGAAATGATAAACGCTTGAGGAGATGGATATTCTAAATACCCTGACTTGATCATGACATGGTCTATGCATGTAACAAAATATCACACATGCCCATACATATGGACAATTATTATGTGACAATTAAAAATAATAATTAGCAGCTCTCCTGGCCTGGGGGAAGCAAACTAGGTCTGGGAGTCCCACATTCTTTTATTGAAATTTTATATAAAGTCAATGGCCAATTATTGACTGTATTAGTTGGCCATAACCGAGTTCCACAGACAGTGGCTGAAGCAGCAGAATATCATTCTCTTGTATCCCTGGAGGCTGCAGGGCTGAGATCAGGGTGTCAGCAGGGTTGGCTCCTCCTGAGGCTTGCAGATGGCCACCTTCTCTCTGTGTCCTCACATGATCTTCCCTCTGTGCATGTTTGTGTCCTCATCTCCTCTTCCTCTAAGGACAACAGTCGTATTAGATTAGGGCCCATCTATATGACCTCATTTTACTTTCCCATTAATTACCTCTTTAAAATCCTTCTCTCCAAATGTGGTCACATTCTGAGACACTGGGGATGAGGATTTTGACATATGAATTTTGAGGGTTGGACACACTTCAGTCTATTTATTTCTTTTGGTATATTTTCCACTCAAATACCATCAACTGTCCAGATAGAAATGTGAGTGTGTGTATGTATGTGTGTATGTATGTGTGCATATTTGCGTATGTATGTGTGACTGTAAAATGACTAGTTTTTCTCCCTGATAATACTTTTATCTCTCTACTTTTCAACTGCACATGACAGCCCCTGGGCTGTGTGCCTTCAAAAAGCATGGCAATTCTATCTCTGGTAGAGCAAGTTCTCTCTGAGAACTTCCACATAAAATGGCTTCGAAACCCATTTCCATTGCTTCCCTCTGAGTTGGACAGAAGCACTGACTCCTCAAACAGGGCATGAAGTCAGAGTTTGTCTCTAGATCTGATTCTGTCAGGCCCCTCAGCCCCTACATGTGTAGGTGCAACTTGTGAAGTGCTCACCCCATAGCAGATCCTTTGCCAGGTCCTCGATGGAGCTCAGCACCCTGGCCTTGTATGACTGCCTTTGTCTCTAAGGCACTATAAGTGCACAGGCATATTTGCATGTTGATTATTATATATCACCACATGCCAGGCATTCTAAATGTTCTGCAGAAGTGAATTCATTTAATCCTCACAATAACTCTATAAGACAAGGACCCTTGATAGGCCCATTCTACAGATGAGTAAACCAGGGCCCAGGAAGCAGAATGACCTACTTGAGGTCAAACATCCAGCCAGTGATAGGTCCTGCATCTGAAACCAGGTAGCTCAAAGCATATTTATTCTTCACACAATCTTGTGAAAAAGGGGCTGCTATCACTATCTTGCAGATGAAGAAAGAGATTTATAGCTGTTTGGACCCAGGAGTGTCTAACTCCAAAGCCATTTTTCTTTCTATTGTGCCAGCCTGTTTGCCTGGACACCGCCTATTCCCCAGTGTCTTGGCTAATCCTCCCTCCTGTCACACATCCCTGTGAACACCCAAAGTCAAGCATGCCTGCTTCTTTACATCAATATTAAAGAGCACAGAAAGCTGTCAGGCCTATTTGGTGAAACAGAAAAGGCACAGGCTTGCTCAAACCTTAGCTCTTTTACTTTCCCACTTTCTGGTTCTGGCCAAGTTACCTTCCTAAATTTTAGCTTCCTCATAAAAGTGGGGATAATAATAACTGGGTAATAGTAAGTCTTCAATGTTCAACAAGTATCAGTTAATTTGTCACCATGTTAGTGTTGAGCAGCGTAGAAAATTGATTGCCAAGTGACCTCTGCTTCTCCCATCAGGAGATGACATTTACTTCCCTACCTCAGAAGTCTGGACTGGCCTGGTGGCTTGTTTTAGGAAAAAGAAAGTGATAGAGGTAAAAATGTGTTAGTTCCAAACCTGAAAAGGCCTTGCGTGTTTCCACCTTTTCTCTTGAACTCTTACCATGACCATGAGAACAAGCCTGGATTAACCTGCTGGAAAATGAAAAAGCACCCAGAGCAGAACAGTCATTCCAGCTAAGGTCACTGTAGATGAGCAAGCCCCAGACAACTGGCCAGCTGACCACAGATGCATGAGCTAGGTTCAACTGACCACCCAGCCTGAGAAATTCTATACAGGTGTTATTTAGGTCATTAATTTTGCTGTGCTTTGTTATGCAGCAATAGCTAACTAATACAATCACGTATTATCAGTACTATTTAGAAAAAGCTCAAAAACATGATCAGTTTTATCCAGAGTAGTCTCCTTTCCCTTATCTTCATGTGTGCTCTCATCTGCATGCTCCTATTCTCCTTGTACATACATGAAAGCAACTCCACATTGGCTACTGCTGATGCTTCTAATGAGTGAGAGAGGAAGCATTTGTTCCCATGGGTTCAAATAAACTCTCTTTGCGTATGCTTCTCATTGTCCTTATGTCAATATTGGCTTATGGAACTGGAATCTTTTTATGAGCACCATAGAGTGTGATTTTAGCAAAGAGACTAACACTTCTTTTGGCAAAGAGAACACAATTCAAATGCCATTAAAGTGTTAGAGAAAGGGTCAGCTTCCTCCCAACCTGACCAGTTAAGCAGGGCCAGGGGCCTACAATCATGATTCTGAGCTTATCTTTCTGTTCTGTGGCTACAGCCAAAGTACTCTGGGTACTGACCTGTCTGGATGGCCAAGGCATACCCCAAGTTCCTGTAACAACCACTGGCCTCAGATTAGTCTACAGAGCTGTGGCACTTACCAGGACTGACTGTAATTATTGTGTGTGTGTGTGTTCCTCCCATTATGTTACACAGCAGTGAGATTAAAAATGGTTGTACTTTATGGAGTCCCGAGTATTTATGATAGGTACTTCCTACCTCAGTTGAAAGACAGATCAGGAATTCCCACTGAAGTTATTTGGCCCCAGAGCACCTAACAGTCACAGCCATAATAAGTCTCAGCTATAGTCACAGCTATAGTAAGGTACACGCGTCTTTGTGGCTTTTGATTCTCGCACAGTATCAATATGGTTCCCTAGTAAATGTCTTTCGCATGAACCTAACATCACTGTTCATGAAGAAACCCTTCATTTTCTTCCCCTTGACCTTAAAAAATTTCATTTCTTTCAGAGTCTGCTATAATTGTTAGGATTCTAGGTTGGGTTCAGGTTTCAACTCCAACCCTTTCTACCTGGATGGTCCTATATAAACTCCTTGACATCGATGAGTCCCAGGACACAGGTATATAAAACACCTAATGCTCTCTCCTGCCTTGTAGTGTTGTGGTGAGGAAGTACACATAGGTACTCAAAAAAGTTAATACATTATCAGATGCCTAGAATACTGCTTGACATATGGTGGTGGGAGTGATTAAATAAATGTCACCTGTTCTTCATTTATACATCTGTTTGTGTGACACTATTAGAGCAGTAATTACTTGTCATCTCCCATGACAAAGATAGAGGGACGGAAAAGACCTGGCCCCTACTGAAAAGTTTCCTGATTGAGAAGGGGAAGGTGCTGGTATGAGTATGTTGTTGTCCACAGGGGCAATTGTTCCTGTCATGAAACCAGAGGTCTGAGAAAGCCCGGGGACAGCAGTGTCTAATTCCTCTTGGGTTCAGGGAATTGAGCAAGGAGTCTCAGAGAAGGCGGTATTTGAGTTGAGTTCAGAAGGATGAAGGGGAATTTCACAGCTGAAAAGGTCAGGTCTTCCAGGAAGAAGGAAGGGCCTGCAGGAAGGAGCCAGGCCGTTGTAGGCCAACATGGAGAGAAGCTGGGAAGGAAGGCAGGCAGGCTGTCAGGAGACAGGTGTTGGGGCAGAGCTGAAAAAGAGACTGGGGACAGAAGGAGGTCCTGCTCCTCAAGAGGGCCTTGTTTCCTTCAGCTGCCTGTGTAAGGGGATGGGAAATAATGTTATTTTGGATGTTGGAAACAGAATTCCACTCAGGGAGAGAATTGTGCTTGTTTAAAAACAAGCCTTAATGGGCCTTTATGGATATGATTGGAGGCCCTGTGGGGATTGTCTGAGTGGGTTGGGGGTTTATCAAGGAAAGCGAAATGTTCACGCTTAGAGGAATTAAGGGGGAAGCGTGGGTGGGAGAGAAGGAGATTGACGCAGGGCGGAGGAGAAGCAGGTGAGAGAGTGGGGGAAGGGAGCAGCAGGAAGTATTGTCTTGCTGAGAGGGTTTGGTGCAGCTGGCGGTGCAGGGGAAAGGACATTCCAAGGCTGCTGAGAAGAGAACGAGGTGTGTGTGGTGCAGTCTTAGGTTGTTTGCTGAGCAACACCGTTGAGCTTCTTCAGGAAAAGCAACTGCAAATCCAAAATGCCTGCATGAATGGTGTTTTCCAGAAATTAAGGGGTGGGGCCTGGGTTCCAGGTCAGAGATTAAGACAATCACCAAAGGAGGGGAGCATCAATATAAGCAGACAGCAGAAACTGGGTGACATAAACAAGGAAGTCCCTGGGAAATCACAAAGACATGGGCAAATATTAAACTTCAGAACAGAAAAGCATATACTTTTGAACCAATTTCATTTGAATATTAAAGAACAGAGAGAGGCCAGCTGTCACCCTTGGCTACATGTGTATGTCAAATGTCACTCATGATATTTGCATGTATAATGTCTTTTTAGAATACTATGCGAAGATACTACATCTTCAGGAGAAACAAAGATGGTTGATTAGGAGGATATTTTGAATTTGGGGGCTTTCAGTGTATCACAAATTTTCAGGGCCACATTTCTTACTTGGTGATATTAGGATATCCCAACCTTTTGAAGTTTTTTCCAGCCTCTTTTTCACTAAGACTATAAACTACATGGGGATAGATCACAGGAATGTCAGAACAGTGAAAAGGGTGGCAGGAATGTTCTAGAACACTCAGTGCCTCAGACACAGCTGAGCATTTAAAATTCAGGCATCACTGAACGGAAAAGCACCCAGAATATTATAAGCAAAATACAGGAATAGAAACGCATCCAGAATATTATAAGCAAAAGGGAGGTGTTTTGGGAAGGACATAGCAGTTGCCTGAAGGAAACTGAGGTGAGGAGTAATAGCCAGGTCTGGCAGGGAATGAACATGGAAATGAAAATTTAAGAAGCAAGGTCATTGCTTGTCTTCTAGGGGCCACATGGTATCTTGATTGTTTCTTCCAGCTAATTTTTTTGTTTTCCTTTATAAACAACTTCCTCCACCCCAGCGTGCCAGGGGTGCCTCAGTCCTTCTCTAGCTGGGCCGTCAGTTCCAATGGGCTCCAGAGGCCTACAAGAGCCCCTCCACCTCAGTTTAGGTTCCTGGAGCCTGAATCTCACCGGTGTCACTGTGGAAGCTTCCCCTTTCTCCAATCATTTGTCTCTGAGTGTGGAGGCAGATCACATGGTGTCCACATGGCTGCAGGGCCTCTGCTGCTGCACTATGGGCAGTTCCCAAAGAGGGAGATGCAGGCTGGAAGTGAACTCACATGTGCAAAATGTAACGGTTTCAAAGAAAGAAGATGAATGATAAAATATACACCTGCCTGTTGGCCAGCACTGCTGCAGTGTACTGTGTCTCCACAGCAAGGAGAGGACAGTTTTAGAGCACTGCATCTGTATAGCCATACGCCAGACACTTATCTTCTCTGGCTTTCTTCCGTCAGCTACTTTGAGTGGGAGACACGGCAGTCCTCATTTTATGATTGGCAACTCGTTTGGGACCTTATGACGACATTCCACCTGAAGGTACCCACTTCCTTCATGAACTGGAGAAAGCTGATGGGCCTACTCTGGAGCCACTCGCACCCCGGGTCCTCCTAACCCCTGGCTCTGCAGGTCTCTTGAACGTGCTAGATGAATTGGGTGGCCTTGCCAAAGTGGCTGGTCCCATATCTGGTTATTGCTTCTGCTGTTGCAGCAGCACTTAAAAGGGCCAAAGGGCCACAGACAGACAATCATCCTGTGAAGAGACTGATGGTGAAGAAAGGGCTTTCAGGAAAATAAATGGATCAATGAGAGAAGGTGGCTTAGACTACATATGCATGCAGGTGAATCCTGTGCACAGAGACCCTGTACAGAAGACCCCTTCCATACGTATGTGCACTTGCACACCCCTACCCCCACATACCTATACAACACACATGAGTATTTGTGTATATACATACATATTAGGAGCCCTGTCTATCTACAGTGTGTCAGAACAAGGAGTTAATCTCCACTTTGCCTTTTGCCACCTGTGTGATCCTGAACAAACCATTCTCTGACAGTAACTTTCTGCATCAGTTAAAATGAAAGTAATTATAGATTTTTAAAGATGTGAGAATAAGCTAATATATGTAAAATTCGGTGGCTGACACATATTTTGCTATAGAGAAATTCAAACTAAATATAAACTACATTTAAACTATGCGTACATAGACTCACATACACATATTCATTCATACGAATGCATGTGTGCATATATGCATTCCTATACACATATAAATTCTTACATATATACAAGCACATACATAGTCATAAATACCAATACACACAATAATTTTTATACACATCTGTGGATGACATTAACACTTATGCTCATTTATATATTATACATATAAACTTTAATATACACATTCATGAACATGTATCAACTTACTCTCAGATACGCCACACTATTAGATACACATATATCCACACATGCATACATACACATATTATATATGTATGTATGTATGCGGGCATGTGTATAAACACACATTCTACATAGTAAGAATTCATCTCTAATATTGAAAAAAGTCAAAATTATTCACTATCTAGCTCTGAAAATAACTCTCTGGTAGGTCAACCTTATTGCCTCATGTACGGAAAACGGCTCCAGTTACTTCTTTTAGAGAAAAATATGCATTTTGTCATCTTCGTAAGCCTATTGGTTGCAGAGGAGGTCCTTGTTTCATGTTATGGCCACACCACTTTCCTGTCTGGGGAGAGGAGCCGGGTCTATGAAGAACCAGCCCGTGTTTGGGATACCACAGGGCCACTGTGAGATGGGCTGTTCTTATACAGAAGTTCTGTCTTCAGCGCTGGCTCATGAAGGCCAGGCTTGATTCAAGCAAGATGTTTTGCTTCTCTCATTGATGCACCCTCAAGTGAGCTACTGAAGAGCTGCAGTTTTTATTCCTGAGCCTGTGTAGGTTGTGGGAGGATGGGGAGGACTGTGTGCAAGGCCCCAGAGTTCTCTCAATCCATCTGCAGAGCCCCCAGAAGTCCTTGGGAAATTGCAATAGTGTTCAGTGGCCCTGAGACAGGAACACAAGCCTGTCATCGGCACTGTCTGCTGCTGCCTGGACATCTGAGGCCTCCATGCTCAGGACCCCATGCCATGATCACAGGTCTGTGTGGGGTCTATTGGTTTGCGAGCTCACTTTGGAGACTCCAACATAAAGGACGAAAGCTGCAGGCAGAGTTGGCGGGAGGCTGGTCTTTTGCAAGGAATGGCTGGTTATACTCCATGAGGAAGGACACCCTGCCACCTTATTTATATGGTCACACTTCCATTTATAAATTACAAAAGGGATGAAGAAAGAAGACTTTGAGCCATCGAATTTATGGATTCAATAACTGTTGCCATTTCAGACAGCAGGGGTCTCTGGGGAATATTTTCCCATGTGTGCTTAGGTAGCAGAGAGGGAGAGACAAATGCTAAATATTCTGCTGTATTTATGAAATGTCAAATGTGCTTTCCGGGGTAATTGCATGAATATTGAAAAGCCTCGCTGAAATTTATAACCTTGCAACTGAATGTTTGGGGATGCTTCTTGCCAGCAGCCCCTCTGCAGACAGGACAACAGCCCTGGCACGAAATGCCCAAATGAAATGGGATCCAGCCTGGCCTTTCCTGGCCAGCCATTGCCAATGCAGCTGGACAACTTGGCCCAACTTCATGAATGCTTCCCATGCAAGGAGTCCATGTCAGTCCCAGTGGACACATTCAGCATAACTAGAGGACTTGGTTAATGTCAAATATCCCATGATAATTCTAAAAAAAAAAAAAAAAGGTTTTACTGTAACTTTCTCCAGATCTGGTGGAATAGCATATAGCATATCAGAATCTAGGTCTATTCTGTTGGAAGATAAACCTTTCCTCTGTTTTTCCAAAATCCTAGCATATTCTTTGACCAAGCAGGACATTCTTACCCCTGGCAGACAACAAATTCTCAGCATTAACTGAAGAAAAACAAGTGGCCTATCCCAGCCATAGACCTTGAGTAGCATTGAAACATGGCGGGGTGGGGGATGCATTGTAGTTGGTATTTCCTCCTTTTTTTAAATTTCACTTAAGTCAGTTTAATAGTCTCATGAGTCATTCTCACGTTCTCTTTCTTTTTAACCACACGTAACCAGCCCATCATAGATCTGGCTGCTTTAATCTCAGAAATGTCTCTTACAACCCTAACTTGCTTTGCTCCCGGGGTGGCTTTTCTTTATGATGTCATAACTTTTCTTTATGACGCTATAACTTTACAGACTCATCACCCACTGTCTCCCCATGCATACTGTGCTCTGTCTCCTCAGTGCTACTCACACTGTCTCCATCCCTGGTGCCCTCTGTGTATCTCTGTGCCTTTGTGCACACTGCTTCCTCTGCCTGGAAGCCCTTCTTCCTGTCTCCACACAGCACATCCCTCCTTACTCATCAAAGTCCCATACAAATGCTAAAGGCACCTGATAGTCTCAGCAAACTTGGCCACCAAATATGAAATCTTCTCCATCTATGCCCACTAGTCATGGACAAAACTCAAGAGTTGCATGAGAACTTCAGTTACCAGGCAATGGTACCAGGGTTTGGGGCAGAAGGAATAGATAAAAGGGATAATTCTGAGGAAGATGATGGAAAGACTGACCCTGATATGGTGAGGATGATTCCAGCACTACTCGTACTACACTAGGTGAGCCAGGAGCTGGAAGGAAGGGTGGTGTGGAAGAAGGCTGGGGTGAAACTGGAGAAATTTTGGGAAAGAAAACTACATTAGAAGTTACGGGCTTTCTGAGGCCACCAGAGGTGAATGGGAGAAAAAAGAGTGATATCAGCTAAGCCATGTACTTTTCTAATTTTCAGGATCAGACAACTTGAAATCTCTCTTTGCTTTTATTGGGCAAACTGTTCTAAGGATCACAGCCCCTGTCTGTAACTGTCGCCTCTTTTGAGGTACAATTATAGGACTCCTCCATCATTACATTCTTTCCTCTCCTCCCATTGCAATGTTTCCATGCTGAGAGGGCTCCAGATAGATATAGGGAAGCTCGCTAGTCTCTGTGCTGAAGCTCAGTGCTTGGCATACCTCTGCCTTTGATGAGGCTCTGGCACAGCCCTGCATCATTCTTCATTTGCCTGCACATTAAAGAATGCCCCTGGTGCTCATCAGAGCACCTCGTGTCAAAGGCTTTGTCTGCACCTCTCTGTGCCTAGGTTGCAGGCACAGCTTTGGATTTTTTTATCCTCCTCTCATGTACTTATGTTCAGTTTGGGTGAGTTCCTCTTCTTAGCCTTATTCAACTGAAAAAAAAAAAGATTCTGATTTCTTTTGGCCATATGCTGCATTACAAAAATGCCTAAGGCCCTCAAGTTAGCAAATTAGATACCACATGAGACTCTGAGCACAGACAATTTGTCAAGAGGTGGGGTAAAGTTTTCATTTCAGGCTCACCTCTCCCACCCATCTGGGTGATGCCCCAGTGACCCATCATGGGGTGTGGATATTAAAATAATGGTAGAACTTTCAACCAGGAGGCAATTGTACAACTGGAAGGGGAAGGGGATGCACATATGTGTGAGGGTGTGTGTGTGTGTGCGCGTGTGTATTTACTCATCCATTTATACATATATATGTATATTCTTGCATTATTTTAATACCTACATCTCATGATAGGTGTGTGATTTTATACATACATATATACATGTATATCATGGGATGAATATATATGAATATATGTGTATTATATATGTACATATATGTAAATATACATATATACACAAAGTATATATACACCCATATATAAACTACATATTAGTAAATATGTATATACACACATATATGTGAATAACACACGCACACACACAAACACACACACACAAACACACACATACACACACACACACACGCTTGGCTAAAATGTACTACTCTGAGCTAAACTTGAATGACTCACTCTGCTCCCATGATAGCAGTGAGTACTGTGAAGTTCAAACAAACAGAGGGAACCAAAACAAATAAAACTGGTCTGTATCATCTCTGCATGACCAGAGACTCTCCAGGGCCCTTACCACCAACATGTGGGGTTGAGGATGGAGGGCTCCTGGCGCCAGTGACACCTCTTGCACCTCTGTAAGAGCACAGAACATGTGTCAGAATGGACACATCCTATTGTAATCTTTCCCATAATATCATGCCCGCTCCAGACGGGGCTGTAACTTTCTCACATTTGCATTCTTAATGCTGACTACAGAACCTGGCATACAGGCACTCAATCTTTTCGTTGCTGTTGTTGTTGTGGTTTTTCATTGATAGAATGTCCTTGGCTAATCGTCATCAATTTTCATAAAATTTGATCTGCTAAATTGCATATGCACAGATTGCATTGTGTTTTATGAAGAAAATTACAACATCATTTCTTCTTCCTGAATTTTGAGGAAAGACAATGAAATGTTTACCAGTCTAAATCAGCAATTGAAAAATTGATACAGTATGGATACTTTTAATGGACTTTTGTCTTGGGAGTCCAGCAATTAATTTTAAATGTCTTCCTTATTTACGAGATTTTGTTACACAATACAGATTCATTTTGAATATATATATTCATATTTATACTCATATATAAATATATAAACTTAGATTTATATATAAAATCACAGCCCACCATGCATATTGGTCCCTGAGTATATCATCCAATATATTGGATGATCGTGGGGTGAGTTTGTTCCTCTGCCATTCTAAGAAATACCTTTCCCAGTCAGGCGCAGGGGCTCACACCTGTAATCTCAACACTTTGGGAGGCTGAGGCGGGCGGATGACTTGAAGTCAGGAGTTCGAGACCAGCCTGGCCAATATGGTGAAACCGTGTCTGTACCAAAAATACAAAAATTAGCTGGACGTGGTGGTGCATGCTTGTAGTCCCAGCTACTCGAGAGGCCAGGGCAGGAGAATTGCTTGAATCCGGAAGGTGGAGCTTGCGCTAAGCTGAGATTGTGCCACTGCACTCCAGCTGGGGCACTGCAGCGAGACTCCACCTCAAAAAAAAAGAAAAAAGAAAAAAGAAAAAAAGAAAAAGAAAAAGAGAAAGAAATCCCTCGCCCGCCTACCCACCTATCTTGAAGTGAAAACATACTTAATCCACAAGGGAAGTCAAACCAGTCTTGACTGAAAATATGGGAAGAGAACTGTGTTCGAGGCCATATGGGGTTAGTATTCTGTGCGTGTGAGTAGAAGGCTCACGGCTCCTGGTCTCTCTTTCTCTTGAACTTCCTAAGGTGCAAAACACTTCACCACCATTCCCCTGGGACTCTGCCCCCTACTTCTATGAATCTTTTCATTTTCTTCTTTCTTTCTGTGTTCCTCTTCCTTTAAACCCTCCCTGTGTGGTGATCCTGTCTCCTAGTGCCCTGGGAAACCATATCTCTCCCACTTCATTACAAGAGTTCAGTCCAGTTCTCAGGTCCTCTTATAAGGTTCATAGCCTCAGAGTTATTCTCTACTCGGTTTCTGCTGGTGGCCAGGAGAGAATGGGCTCTCATCTCAGTTCTACTGGCTTTGAATGATCTCCAGACAGGTACATTGGTGGTGGTGATAGGGAGTAGGAGGACTTCCAAAGTGGGCTGTGCCTGAAAATATGCATTTTTATGAGAATTAATTGCATTTTGAATGTCATTTAATCTAGTCTTTGTTCTTAATTCTTTTCAACCCTGGCCTTATGATGCTAAGGGCACAGTTCTCCACTCCTTATTGTAGGTTTCATTTGAAAAACATTCCCATATTTAACTGACATGCTTAAACAACTTCTGTGAAATTGCTGATAGGGAAAAGGGAAAAATCCTGATTTCCAAACTCAAACCCTTCCCACTACTCTTTTCCTAGAGCATTTTATGATGAACTCAGCATTCCTCATTCCTAAGGTGAATCAGACAGTCATTCACCTTAAGGCTATTGGCTGGCCCTCATCAAATGTCTCAAGTAAATCACCAGAAAGCTTGAAAGTCAAGATCCCCTTCCCACGCAGTGGTGGGGTCCTACACTGCTGATTCCATGCGGGTGCAGTGAGTTCAGTTTGTGTTCTCAGAAGTGCATGGACTGTGAACATTAGCTGAGCTCAGAGAACAGCAGATGCATCTGTGTCCAGAAGCTGAGATCCATGTGGGCTGTCATAGAAAGTGCAATTGCAGAATGGGCTTCCAGTTGGCAACCCAGGCTCCGTGCATCTCTTATCCCCAGTGCTCTGCACGATGCACTTCCTCAGCAAGAATCAATGAATGAATGAATGGATGCACTAATTGAAGCCTAGGATCCGGCTGGGTGCGGTGGCTCATGTCTGTAATCCCAGCACTTTGGGAGGCCTAGGCAGGTGAATCATGAGGTCAGGAGATTGAGACCATCCTGGCTAACACGGTGAAACCCCGTCTCTACTAAAAATACAAAAAATTAGCCGGGCGTGGTGGTGGCAGGCACCTGTAGTCCCAGCTACTCAGGAGGCTGAGGCAGGAGAATGGCATGAACCCGGGGGGTGAAGCTTGCAGTGAGCCACTGCACTCCAACCTGGGCAACAGAGTGACACTCTATCTCAGAAAAAAAAAATGCCTAGGTAGGATCCTAGTGGTCCTATCCCAGGAGTTAGCTTTTAAGAAAATACTGTGGCAGTGGGAGTTGAACAATGAGAACACATGGACACAAGGAGGGGAACATCACACACTGGGGCCTGTCGGGGACTGGGGGCAATGGGAAAGACAACATTAGGACAAATATGTAATGCATGCAGGGCTTAAAACCTAGATGATGGGTTGATAGGTGCAGCAAACCACCATGGCACATATATACCTATGTAACAAAGCTGCACATTCTGCACATGTATCCCAGAACTTAAAGTAAAATAAAAAAATCTATAATATTTCGACAAAAGTCTGGTGAACAATATAATTGAAAGAATGTGATTCACTTCATGAGCAGTTTGCTACGCATCTCACTTTCAGAACCCGAATTTGGGAAAATCTGTGAGGAACAATTGTGACCACAAGATACCAGGGAACAGTATTTTGCAAACTTGAATATGCATATGGATCACCTTGAAGCTCCTGTTTAAATGTCAATTCTGACTCAGTAGGCCTGAGAAGAGGTGTGAGATTCTGCATTTATTTTTAACAAGGTCTTGGTGATGCTGACGCTGAAGCTTCTGGTCACTTTGAGTAGCATACTTTGAGAAGCAGACTACACTTTGAGTAGCAAAGCTTCACAGGCAGCTTGCTAGAGGGCAGTGTTTCTCAACAGAAGGTGGGAGGGCAGAGATTTTCCACCCCTTCCTGAGGATATTTGATGATGTCCAGAGATCTCTTTGGGTTCCATAACTAGATGGCTACAACTGGTATTGGCCAGGGATACCACTAAACATCCTACAATGCACAGGACAGGGCTTGCCACAAAGAAATATCTGGCCCACAATGTCAACAGTGCTGAAGTGGAGAAATCCTGATCTAGGGGAAAGAAAACAGGTTTGCAGTCCAGTGGCACAAGCAGTGAACCATGATCTTTCCACTTAATTGCTGTAATCTTTACAAGACTCTCCGAATCTCTGTTCCTTGGAGAACTATCTAATGATGACCAGTGGAATATCTGCATATGCAGTAAAAGTTCAATAATACTTGATATTGATTGAATGATTGTAGAAGAATAACTGCCTTCCCTGGAGACCAACAGAAAAGCAGTTACCATTATTGAGTATCTATTCTATATCCAGATAAATATTTTGGATATTTCAGAGATACTTCAGATATATAGGCAAACTCAGAGGGATAGACAAGATAGCCTCTTGAATCTGTAATATTAGATTTCTAAGAACAAACTGTTGCCTCAGTTCCCATTGCTAGGCAGATATTGGTAGCAGAAGTGCTCAGAGAGTACCAAAGTATAATGGCCAGTTGATTGCAAGAGTTGGGCACGATGTTTTTGACCATCCCAATGGCAACAGTTTTTCTCATCAGCAGAGCACCCAGGTTTGACTTGCAAAGGCCTGGGTGCAGTGCATTCTACTACCGGTGATCTCAGGTCTATCCTTGACTTGCTTTCAGAACAAGAGCAAAACTAGCCCCTTAGGGAGGTCAGAGCAGAGGTGGTGGGGCAGCAGAAGGCTGAGGCTGATGGGCTTCTGGTGCTGGTGTACATGCACTTTGGGGAACATCTGAGGCTTAATCTTTCCCATGTGTTTCAGAATGCTTTCTCCATGTGTTCCTCTGCCGTACCAATAATTAGACTTCTCTGCCCAATGCATAAAGAGATGAGCATGCACAGCCACACACAAACACACATACACTGCTACATCTATGTCTCAACAGATGAGTCTTTCTGCTGACTGCCTGTAAAAAGAAAAACAACCAGATGGCACAGCTGGAAAAAAAGTCTGTGTTTTAGAGGGTCTATAAAGCTCTTTATCATCTCAGCAGGAATGGGCAAGGACCTGGCAGGACACCGGGGTGCACAAGAAGAGTATTGAGCATCTATTTGACAAGTCAGTGAAGCTTTCCAGAATCATCTCCAGGCCTCTCTCTTGCCAAAGATAGACATGATAGTCTTGTGACCCAGAGATAGTCTTCTCCTGGTTCCTCCATTTTTTACCACACTGGCCTCCAGCTTGTCTGCCTATAGAATTCCATAGAGACAATTACTCTAAAAGGTTATTATATTTGCCTGGATGATGACAATTAGAATAATCTGTGTGATACAGTGATTAAACACAGTGGTATTCATGGCTATAATTTATTACAATCATAGGATACAAAACAAAGTCAGCAAATGGGAGAAGCACATGAGATGAAGTTCAACCTTCAAGAATCTTCCCTCATTGGAATCATGCAAGATGTACTTAATTCCTCCAGTAACAGGTGAGTGATGTTGGCTGTTAGGAAAGCTCATTAGAGACTGCGCACCCAGGACTTTTACTGGGAGCCAGTCATGTAGGCAGCCTCTACCTAGAATGCACCAAAACTCCAGACTTCAGAAGTAAAGCAGGTGTTCAGCATAAATGACATTGTTTGTAAAAAACAGCTTAGGTATAGTGAGTCACTCTAATCAAGGAATGATGGGAACCCTCTAAACTCTAAGTTCCTAGACACTAGCCAGGGACTTACCTTGCCTTTCCAAAGATAACAGTTTAGACCTACAGTGTTAACTCTTTTCAGTACAGCTGTGGATCCCGTACTCTATGGGACAGTTGGTGGTTTAGTGGGACCCCAGAGTTCTAGAGGTGTGACAAGGCGCCTTGGGACCCACATTCTCCCGCAGAGGCTATGAAAACTGGTCCTCAGCCATGCTTGCTGGAACCTTTGAAGACACTGCTCTGCAGGGGAGTACTGCTCCTCCCAGTGATAACAGTTGATGCCAAAACAAAGACAATCTCTTCTTAAAATCTCTCCTGTCTGTAACATGAGCTGCTCCATTTTCTTCTATTTTGAATCGGGAACACTCAGGGTTTTATTCTTGTAAGTCAAAGAATCTTTTTAAAGGATAGCATGTAAGATATATATTTTTTCTTTCTGGCTCTTTGACTTAAAAGCTTGAAGGAGTTTTATCTTTGAAATTGAAAGCTCCTCTCCCTCCCTCTAGGATATGCCTTGGCATATGTTCTTATTAACTCTGTTGAACATGTGATGATCCCACTCAATTTCTTATCTCAGATCCCTTTAATATTTTCTTTTCAGATCTTCCAAGTTTTCTTCTATTAGATCTGTAATTATTAATGTCCATCTTTGGGGATACTGACCATCAGGGTCTGATTCTCTATGTTCTGTCTTATCATTCATTTCCTAATCCACTCATTTATTTTATTTGGGAATTTTTCACTCGTTCAATAAACAGTCCCTAAACATCCCTACCCACTAGAGACACTTCCAGACGTGAGATTGAAAGATAAGGTATATTGTTGGCCATTCAGGATACCAACAGTAAAAAGATACATGCAGCCGGGCATGGTGGCTCATGCCTGTAATCTCAACACTTTGGGAGGCTGAGGCAGGTGGATCACTTTAGGTCAGGAGTTCAAGACCATTCCTGACCAACATGGTGAAACCCCGTCTCTACTGAAAAATACAAAAATTAGCCAGACGTGGTGGTACGTGCCTGTAATCCCAGATACCCAGGAGGCAGAAGCAGGGAGAATTGCTTTTACCTGGGAGGTAGAGGTTGCAGTGAGCCGAGATTGTTCCACTGCACTCCAGACTGGACAATAGAGCGAGACTTCATCTCAAACAAAACAAAATAATACAAAACAAAAAAAGACACATGAATCCCCAGAACAATAGGGCTTTCATAGTGGCTTGTCCACCATGCAGGGGACCACAGAAGATAGGGGGACTTAGGGTGATGTGGGGGGCTGTCTGAGATTATTTTCCTTAAGTTTATTTTTTATGTCATCAGGTTGATTCTCTGAAGAGTCACATTTTACTTATCCCAACATCATTTTTATTTGATTGTCTGTGGTGTCTGTGCTTTCATATTTTGCCAATAAGCAACAGGATTTTGCACTTTCTGATATGCTGACCATCACTTTTTTCTAGTTATCTAAAAGAGATACATCTAAAGTTCGTGTCCAGCTCACATGGATCTAGTCCTAAAGGAAAAGTCGACGAGGAGGTCCCATTTTTCTCTTTCTCCTACACCCCACCCTGAATAGAAGCAGAACAGGTAGAGGCTTAGGTCCTTTCTGTTCATCTGTCTAAGTGTAGATACTACCTGGAATGGGGACTGGAAAGCAAGGCTCTGGGAGCCTCAAGGAGAAAGCCACAGAGATGTCTGGCTGCACCAAGGACCTCTACTTAGATCACAGGGGAATGAGTGTGGTGAGCTACTCCTGAAACCTGCCCCAGGGGCCTTGGTCCTCTTAGATGGTCTCCTGCATCCTTGGCTGTAGCACATAACAGGCGAGGGGGCATATCACTGCCATCAAACAAGAGCCATGGCCGAATACAGAAACAGTTCCCTAGTGTGGTGGGAGTGACGTGGCAGAAAGGAAAAAATGCTATGGGACTTCCATTCCTGGGAGCCCTGGTTGTTCCCTGTCATTCTGCTCCTGCTGCTGTTAGGAACTCCTTGAGTTGGATGATTTAATAGTAATAACGATGAGCATTAAGGGGAATAGATTCCTTGTTATTCATCTTATTCTGCCATCTCTTCAGAATTATTTTTACTAGTTTATCTACAAGTAGAGGCAAGTGAAAATTAATTTTTGTAATAAAAATAAAATCCTCTTAATATAATTGGAGCCACCAGACTGTCTGCCTAGTCTAAATAACAATTCATCCCAAACATGGTTTCTAATGATGTTTGGGGGCATTATTTCAGGACAACCAGGCAGAGAATGAGGTGGACTGCTCTGTAGTGAGTATTTAGCACCCATTAGGTGCTAGACTCAAGGCCCTCTCCCTGTGTTATTTTATTTGGTCCACAAAACAAACCAACAAATAAAATAACGGTATCCTCCTCTGACAGTTGACAAAACCAAAGTGGAAGTAAGACTGGGGGAATCTATGCCTAAATAAACGTTGGGAGTTTCATTGGTTTCTGATCCACTGTAACTGGAAACACGCTCATCTCTCAAAGGTCAATTTATCTCTCACCTGCACGGGTGGTAGAATGTCATTCCCAGAGCTGCTCTCCATTTCCTTCACCTAGTTTTGGGTCAGTCTTCCTTCATGAGGATTTTATGAGTTATTTGGGGTCCCAGGAGGAAGAGCTTTCACCATAGCTTCTCCCTTGGCTATCCCATCCTCATCTGCATGCTGGGCTGTAGAGGGTCAGGTGGGCTTTAGGATATAGCCCTTGTCATGAAGTCTCCACACACAGTGCCAGTTTTCATTAACTTCTATTTTATTTACTTATCCAGAACTATTTTTTTTTCTTAGATGGTTTTAAGATGCATTAACATTGGGACATCTATGATTTCAAGCCATCATTTGGTAATTATGGTGAAGGAAACATCTTTTTTTTTTTTTTTTTTTAATGGAGTCTTGCTCTGTTGCCAGGCTGGAGTGCAGTGGTATGATGTCGGTTCACTGCAACATCTACTTCCCAGGTTCAAGGTCTTCTTCTGCTTCAGCCTCCCCAGTAGCTGGGACTACAGGTGCGTACCACCACACCCAGCTAATTTTTTGTATTTTTAGTGGAGATGGGGTTTCACCATGTTGGCCAGGATGGTCTCGATCTCTTGACCTCGTGATTTGCCCACCTTGGCCTCCCAAAGTGCTGGGATTACAGGCGTGAGCTAGCGCTTCCAGCCAGGAAACATCTTTGCTGAGGTCACCTCTGAGGATTGTACCACAATCTTTCATCCTTGATTGCGTGGACTCTCCCAACTACAGTTGGTCAGGTGCCCTGTGGATGAGAGTATGTTTATAGGACATCCATGACATGCCGAAACAACATCCCTATTTCCAGTTTTGTTTATTTGCCATTTTGCCTTTCCCCCACTCTTTTCTTTAATGAATGTGTTAATCTGCCCAATAGAAAAATAGATGGAGGAGATGGAGGCACTAGAGGAAAAAGTACAAGCAGAACATGTAGAAGCGTAGGAGGAGGATTAATGAAGTCTTAATCACACAGTTTTAGTTATTCATTCATCCAACAGTTCATAAATGGGGACCACCTGTTTGCACTAGATGTCATAATAGAGCAGTAGTTCCTCATCTTTTTATTTTTTAATGTTATGGATCCATTTTAGCTCCTGATGTCAGCAACAGGCAGCATCCTACTTTTCAAGGTGTTTATGATTACCTTGACACTAATATATGGGCCCTAAATTAAGAAACCACAGCTAGATAAATTCTAATAGCCCGTCTAGTCCTTAGCTCCTATGACTCCTTTTTAATTTTAATTATGCAGAAAGAAGCAATGAGATTTCTAAGGAGGGAGTTAAAAAAAAAAAAAACAACTCTTCTCTCTATCGCCATCATTTTATTCACCTCTAAAAACCCAACCTTTTCAGTCAGACTCTATGACTGCTCTAAAGTGGTGTGCTTCAATATATGAAATTTAAAATGGGGGATTTTAGCTCAGAAAACAGAACTTGGTTTTTTAAAAAATGTAGGCTTAATAATGTAAAAAATGCACAGCCAGGCCAAGGTCTTCCTTGGGAAAGGCCTAAGGGGCAGCAAGGGTCACACCTGTGGAGCCCTGTGGAGTTGAGGGGTATGGGGGCGGGATCCACTCTGCAGAAAGCTGTGCTGTCACAATCACAGTCCCTGCCGCTCAGAGAGAAGTGCCCCTCATTAGGTGCACAGGCATCAAAAAGCAATGAAACTCTGATTAAGGAGCTACCCACTTTTTCAAGTACAGCCACACAGGCCTAGCCTGCTGCCATTTCAGACCTAATTCAGACTGTTCATCTGAAGGGGTGCACCTCGTGGAAGTTTTAATTCCCAGGCAAAATATACCCTGATTAGATTCTCTCTTCCGCTCCTCCCTGGGCTTTTTGAGAGGAAACTTTCAATTACTTGGGAAAGTACCAGAGGCCCTTGGAGGTGAGTTAGGGCTGGTGGGGGTTGGGAGTGGGGTTTCTCAAGAACAAGGCTGAGCACCCCGGGACTATTAATTGAGGATTCCATGTGCACGCTCACCCTGAGGCACAAGTCTGAGGAAAGACGAACGGAAGAGAACATTTTCCCATTCAAACCAATTGATTCTTCAACAACAACCTGAAAATTGAAGCTGAAATGTCCATGGAACTCCAGCTCATGAAAGGTTCCAGTGAGAGCTGTGGAGGAGATAGGAGACCCCTGCTAATGAGGAGAGTTTTAAAACCATTGCATGCCTGAATTTTAAGTATTTTTTTTTCTAAAATCTAGATGACAATTTCAGAAACTGGAGGAGGAAATAGAAAAGGTTGAGGTTTCTTAAAGACAAAATTTCTTGCTGAGACAAACTGTCAAATTTTTCATTATATCCATTTCAAGGTAGGCATTTATTACCTTTCCAGTGAGTGACTGTATATCTCCCATAATGTTCTTACTGTGGTTTGTCTCTTAATTACCCACAAAATTTGCATTTAAACTGAGTTAAAGGATTCCATCTACTCTTTGGCTTCCTGCAGCTGTTTCCATGGTAACCAAAGGGGTCTCCCAGTGGCTGGCTGGGCTGAATATCAGGTTCTACAGGCCTGGAAGCATCTCCCCGCCCACTGTTGATCCATCTCCTTCGCTTCACTGAGGAAAGTCAATGGGAAGCGTCAAAGGATCCACTGACCTCTGTCGGATTTCTCTGGAAACTACTCCCAGCAAACAAGATTCCCTTTATTTGATGAGCCTTTCAGGACAGGGGTCTGGGGTTGAGTGTTCTCCATGCAGGCCTACACAGACTGCTTCCCTAAGCAGCAGCTACATGAACTGAGCGGGCCTGGTTCCGGTCCCCCCTTTTGATTCAGAGCCCTCAGCACAGGTCAGGAGCCTGGGCACCTCCTTGTCCTGAGAGCATGAGTGGACACTTCCTGGTGGGAAAGCAGCATGCCCCTCTTCTAGTGTTAAGGGACACTTCAGCATGAGTATTAAAGACAGTTGCAGCAGGAGGTCACAGAGGGTCACAGAGGCAGGGTGCAAATTACAGTGAGCTGATTTCACAAAGTACCTGGACTCCAGGCCCAGCTCTGCAGCCTTACACAAAGCTGGTTCAGCCCTCCAAAGCTGAACAACAGTGCAAAAGAAGGTGCACTGGTACCAAGTAATTTTCCTGGAACCTTTCAGCACTGAAAGCCTGTATTATTAAAGTCAGATTTTCACAAAAAGGAATAAATTGAAAACAAAGGGGCAGTATAATAGTTCTGGAAAAACGAAGTTGCTTGGTCTTGTACACAACCACAGGGGAAGACACACAGCATGATGGGAAGTGAGACCCCTAGAGCAAGCAGATAAGAAGAGAACGGTAGAATTTTCTCTGTTTCTCTCCCTCAGCTCTGTGTTTTTCTCTGTTTTTTCTTCCTTAGTTCTCAGAAAAAGCTAAACAAGCTATGTTCACATCTCCAAGGACCAGTGCTGAGCCCCTTAACATACCTCTTAATCCTTTCTGCTGACCATTCCCTGGGGTTAGGCAGAAGTAAAGTGCACATTCAATTATGTGATATGATTTGTATTATAATATACCACCATAGGAGAACAAGCAATTCTGGTGGGGGTGGTGAAGAGACTTCCACATCATATGGGCAATAGTTAGTGATTCTAACTAGTTCTTCTTGATTATCCTGCCAGTCAACTTTCCAATGAAAGCAAATTTTGGAAGGCAAAAGTATGAGAGATGTCAGTCATCATGTTTCACTATTAAAGTTCTTTTGAAAAATCTCCTTTATTGGATTAGAACATTTAATCTGCTTTGTCCTCAAGGTTGGCCATAATTGAGCATGAAATTATGTTGCTTTTTACTATACAATTGTGTTTTCTCCTCTCATTGGGTGCTACAGGGAACTTATTTTAAGTATCTTCATTGCAAACTCATTTGTGATTCAGCGTGAATGTCTGGGGCACATGTGGATATTGCATGTCACTTAGGCATCATTCTTCTGTGGGCTCCTGACTGAATTCCCAAGGGGAAATAGGTTCCTTACACTTATCTTGTCCTGTTTTCATCGTGTTCAAAGTGGACCACAGAATGATCTATACCTGTCTTCCAGGAACTGGTAAGGGCAGTAATAATGAAGACAAAGCTTCCATTACTGGGATTTAGAAAAAGACTTTCCTGGCAAGCACCAAATGGCTGTGCAAGGTAAAGTTGGGGGACCCCCAGGAACAGGGGGGCATGGAGGCAGTGCATCCTCTTAGAAACTGAGAATTGAACCACAGACTTGTACCTGCCACTTTTGGTTCTTCTCTTTCACGTGACTACATGGATATAAAGCTTTCACCAGGGTTTTCCATTCTCGAAGCTTTAGGCTTCAGTGTTCTCAAAACTGACCTTAATGGCTTCCATTTGGGTTCTGCACTAGGGATTTAAAACAACGTAACCTCATTGAAGACTAGCAGACAGAGCCAGAGGCTAGCATCTTGCAGTTTTCTTTCTTTTCTTTTTTTTTTTCCTCAAGGAGTCACTTAACACTCTAGCCTCTGTTGGTGCATAGCCCCAGTCCCATGGTATATGTAAACTTATGTGATTCACTTCTATATGTGATATGAAAAGATGAGTTCCCAGCCATGAATGGAGGGGTCCTTATGGACTTCCAGTGATAAATTCATTTTCCATATTATGGTTTGTAACTTTTACTAGCCCACTCTTGAGTCCAATTACTCTGTTAATTGTTCCTTTTGTGTAGTTGCAAATAAAAGAAATGCAACTCAAAGTATCTTTTTAAAAATGGGAAGCAATTTATTGGTTCACGTAAATACCAGGGAAGAGCTGACTCTTAGAATGAATGGCTGGATCCAGGGGCTCAAATGGGTCATTTGGAACAAATATCCCAGAATCTCCCAGCTCTGCTTCCCTGACTGCTCCCATTGCCATGTCAGGCAGGCTCTTCAACTGAGATGATGAGATGGTGCTGCAGCTTCAAGCTTACAGAGTACCTTCCTCCGGAAGCAATAGAAAGAAGAGATGGCCTTTTTATCACTGAGCATTTGGGTTGTGCTACCTGTTGGATCAAGTTAGATTATCCATCCACAGCTGATCCATTCATCATGGCCAAAACCATGAAGAGCAGTGATTGGTTTAGGCGTGGTCCATCTGACCATCCCCTGTGGATAGTCTGGATATAGTCCAATCTAAACTACATGAACCAGAAAAATCAGGTGCACAACAAGAGATGTGATTACTCCAATTCTGTATTTTATTTCATCATCATGAGAAAAGCACTATTTTTCTTACACAAATGAGGCAACTGATGCTAACTGTAGTAATATTAGAGTATGACACAGCTAATAGATTATGATTTGAACCCATCTGACTCCAAAGTCTATTTTTCTGATACAAATTCCCCTGCTCCACTTTCCTCCTTGCTACATCATGGAGACTGGACTCAGAAATCTTTAAGTTTGGTTTTTCACCGTGCAAAACTTTAGTAATCTGAAGCTGGCATAATGATGATGATAATAATTTTTTAGTTGATATTACGCTCTCTAAATGTCTAGCTATGTTGTTTTCCATTGTTTTCTCACTTGATGATTTAAGGCAAGTATTTACCCACTTTTTTAAAGCTAAGAGAGGTGAAGATGAGTTTTACGGTGTCATTTACTGAATGTTCGCTTCACCCCCAAATTCATATGTTGAAGCCCTAATGCCTAATGTGGCTATATTTAGAGATGGGGCCTCTGAGGAAGTCATTAAGGAATTAAGTTAAATGACGTCGTAAAGATGGTGCCCTCATTTGATAGGATTAATGTTCTCATAAGAAGAGTCACATCTCTCTCTCTCTCTCTCTCTCACCTCTCTCTGTCTCTTCTCCCCCCACCCCCCCCCAACACTTCCCGACCCCAACCCGGCCCTGATTTCTGAGGACACAGTGAGAAGATGAGAAGGCAAGTCAAGAAGAGAGCCCCAGAAATCAACCCTGCTGTACCCTGACCTGGGAATTCTAGCCTAAAAAATTTATTTCTGTTGTGTGAACCAATTAGTTTGCTATTTTACTGTAGCAGGCTGAGCTGACTTATATACACAGTCCCCAAGTTAGTGAATGGGAGAGCCAGAATTAGAAACAGTGTCTCCTTTCTTTCATTTTAGAGTCCTTTCAACTTCCCCCAGCTCTGTTTTCATGCACTTTTTTTTTTTTTTTTGCCAAGCACAAACCATCTAAGAAGGAAAGTGAGACCCTAAATATTCAGAGAGCAGAATCATTTATTGGTCCTGATGGAAAAAAAATCATGCGAAATTGTCTAGAAGTAAATAGATGAATACGACCAAGGTTTGAAAACCACTGTATTAACTGGGAAACCACATTTTCTATCACTGCAAGAACTCCAGGTCCCCCCAGGCATCTCTGTTGGACCTGATTTGTTTTTATTTTTTTCTGAAGGAATTTTATAGTACTACAGGGAAGAAAAGTTGTTAGCTTGTCCCTTGTTCAAGGGATTTTTTTTTTTCAGCTTTTCCATTATTCACACCTTGGGAAATGGAGATGCCAATCTGATTGGTCTGAGATAGTGATTGGCTATGCTTACTAGTGTGCAAGGCCACTGATGCCCAGGTGGACAGTAGCATGTCAAGGATTGGGCAGTGGGGACGTCTGTCCTGTGTGCCCATCATAAAGAGGTGCATTCTTTGCAGGAAATTTAAAAGCAATACTAATATCAACTAAAAGTTGGTCTGCTTTTTGTTACCATAATGCCATGGCAATTTAAAACCCGATATCAATAACAAAACCCCTCTACCCATAGAAGTAACTGCACCTTTTGCCGTTATCCATTCTATGCCATTGCAGGTAGGTGCTAATAGATGGAGAGGCCAGGGGAAGTTGGATAGAAATTCCCAATGCATCGCATCTACTGAAGCTCTCCTCCCACCTGCTGGCCCAGCCCCTGCTTGCCTACAAGTGTTCCAAAGGTGCACTCTCAGCAGGGGGATTTCTACTGATCTATAATTGAAAACTGTCTGAGTTCCCTTTGGGGCGTTTGCCTCTCCCAAGCAACTGCCAGCCTGAATGAGCTCAGGAGTGGGATCCCCAGAGGCAGCATAATGACCCAGACTATACATGCAATTATTACCACTGCAGCACTGGGTAATAGAGAAAGAGAGAGCAAACATGAAAGTCAGAGAGGGGCTCTGAATCAGGTGCAGGAGTGGAGAGTGAGGAGGTGGTTGGGAATGTGGATGACTACATCATGGGAGGAGGAAAAAAGATATTCATGGAAGGACTGAGCTCCCCGTGGTCCAACTAGCACTTCCTGAATAAACCTTGCCTGTACCTCTCTGTCCTTTGCCTTTGTTACCAATCATTCCTTACTTGGGTAATTACTTATAATTTGTAATATTATTCAGTTTTAGAGAAGTGCTAACTTGCTTAGAAAAAAGCGGAGAAGAGGATTGGAGTTTGCAGGGAAAACATCTCTAGCCCATTCAGCCCTGATGTGCTTTCCTGGGCTTTCTCTATCCTCTGCAAACTTTTATTCCTTATGAAAAGCCTCAACTCCACATCCTGTGACAATGCCCTGTCTTCTGACTTAAGCCCAGGGGATGAGGATGGCATTCTCAAACAAACTCAGAAATTGTGTCTGCACCTTGAGGACCGAGGGCCCATCTCTTGGCAGAGAGAAAAGGAGCCGGGTGCCAAACAAAGAGGGGAGATAGAGCGACAGGTCTCTAGAGGGAAGTTCTGCAAAGACTGCTATCTGGGACCTTCTTGCTCCTTTCTCTGACCTTGGGATGTCATTGTCCTGAGCTTTGGGGATCATCTCTTCAGGCTACCTTTAGTGAAACATTTGCTGGGCTTCTTTGATCTCCAGACGAGAGTGTGTTTCCTGAAATACCCACTGGTATCTGAAGATCACTGGTGTCATGTCTGGCCCCTGTTCCAGGGTTGCATCTGAGATCAATCCCTGGGTGAGTGTGTGATCGCAGATAGGGGCATTTTTCTCTGTACCATCTGTCGATGCCTCTAAGGCTATGTGTATGGAACATCTCTGTAGACAATTCTGTCTTTGCTTTCATGACCTCCTGCATGGAGCAGGTATGGGAAGCATCTTGCCTGTGGCCCCATGGTCTCTCCCATGGGTACCGCCCATGGAACAGCCTCCACAAGCACTGCCATCCCTAGACATGTATTAATATCTTCTGGAATATGTCTCTGCCTCTGTGACTGGGGTGGGTATTTTCTATGGAACAGCTTTAAGCTCCAGTTATCTTTTAGGATTTTCAGGAAATTATGGTTTCCTTGCAGAAATGGGCCCAACATTGTTTGGCCCTAGGGCTGTCAGTTCAGACTGGAGGGCCCCTGGGCATCCTACATAGAACAGAGGGATAAGCAGCATTGGATGGAGAAAGCAGGAGCAGAGTCTACCCTGGGCTGCATTGTTTGTAAATAATTAAAAAGAACACTGCAATGTTCTGAAAATCAATGTTTTATATTTGTATTCATTTTCTTAGGCTGCCATCACAAAGTATCAAAGACCGGGTGGCTTAAACAACAGAAATTAATTTCCATACAGTTCTGGAGGCTGGGAGTCCAAGATCAAGGTGTGGGCAGGTTGGTTTCCCCTGAGTCCTTTCTCTGTGGCTTGCAGATGGCTGTCTTCTCACCACGTCTTCACCTGGTCTCGCCTCTGTGATCACACATCCCTGCTGTCTCTTTGTGCATCCAAATTTCCTATTCTTATAAGAACACCAGTCATAATACCAGATCAGGCCCCACTCTAATGGCCTCATTTTACCCAAATTAACTCTTTAAAAATTATATCTCTAAATACAGTCATATTGTAAGGTACCAGGGGTGAGGGCTTTAACATATAGATATGGGAGAAGCGCAATTCAACCCATAACTCTATTATCCCCAGGCTCCACCAATTCTAAACAATTTCAGTAAGAAAATGTTCTCCCCTTCCTGTTGTTTTGTGATCTAATTTATAAACAACTGCTCCAGTTATTGTTGAGTTTTTCTACTTATCTTTTAATAAACATATTTAACAAAAGTCATATTAATTTTGAGAAACACCAGTTATACATCTGACCCCAGGCACCTATAGATGCAGCTGCATGTTGTTATTGTCAGAGTAAGTTCTTAAAGTTGGCAGCCATTTATTCTTCATAGAATTAGAAGAAACTATTTTAAAATTGATATGAAACCGAAAAAGAGCTCGTGTAGCCAAGACAATCCTAAGCCAAAAGAACAAAGCTAGAAGCATCATGTTACCTGGCTTCAAACTATACTGCAAGGTGACAGACACATAGACCAATGGAACAGAATAGAGAACTCAGAAATAAGACCTCACATCTGCAATAATCTGATCTTAGACAAACCTGACAGAAACAAGCAATGGGGAAAGGATTCCCTATTTAATAAATGGTGCTGGGAGAACAGGCTAGCCATATGCAGAAGACTGAAACTGGACCCCTTCCTTACACCTTATATAAAAGTTAACTCAATATGAAATAAAGACTTAAATGTAAAACCCCAAACTATAAAAACCCTAGAAGAAAATCTAGGCAATACCATTCAAGACATATGCACTGGCAAAGGTTTCATGACAAAAGCATCAAAAGCAATTGCAATGAAAGTAAAAATTGACAAATGGGATACTAAAGAGCTTTCTGCACAGCAAAAGAAACTGTCATTAGTATTGGGAGAACCCACCCCCAGTATTTCAACATAGGTTCTTTCTATTTTCCATAAGTGTCAGCTGGCTGAGAAATAAAGAGAGACAGTACAAAGAGAGGAATTTTACAGCTAGGCCACCAGGGGTGACATAACATATTGGTAGGACCACGATGTCCGCCTGAGTCTCAGACTAGCAAGTTTTTATTAAGGGTTTCAAAAGGGGAGGGGGTGTAAGAACAGAGAGTAGGTACAAAGATCACATGCTTCAAAGAGCAAAAAGCAGAACCACTGATAAAGGTCTAACAAAGATCACATGTTTCTGAGGGAACAGGGCAAAGGGCAAAAGCAGAACCACTGATAAGGGTCCAACAAAGATCACAGGGCAAAGGGCAAAAGCAGAACCACTGTTAAGGGTCTACATTCAGTGGTGCATGTATTGTCTTGGTAAACATTTTAAACAACAGAAAACAGGGTTTGAGAGCAGAGAATCGGTCTGACCATAAATTTAACAGGGTTGAGTTTTCCCAACCCTAGTAAGCCTGAGGGTTCTGTAGGAGACCAGGGCTTATCTCAGTCATTATCTCAACTGCACAAGACAGACATTCCCAGAGTGGCCATTTATAGACCTTCCCCTGGAATACATTCTTTTCCCAGGGTATTAATATTAATATTCCTTGCTAGGAGAAGAATTTAGTGATATGTTTCCTACTTGCACATCTTTTTATAGGCTCTCTGTAAGAAGAAAAATATGACTCTTCTTGCCCAACCCCACAGGCAGTCAGACCTGACAGTTGTCTTCCCTTGTCCCATAAAAATCACTATAATTTTGTTCTTTTTCAAGGTGCACTGATTTCACATTGTTCAAACATACATGTTTTACAATAAATTTGTACAGTTAACACAATTATCACAGTGATCCCAAGGTGATGTACATCCTCAGCTTATGAAGATAACTGGATTAAGAGATTAAAGTAAATACGGGCATAAGAAATTATGACAGTATTATTTGATAACTGATAAATGACCATATTAAGATGAAATCTTCACAATTTATGTTCTTCCGTCGTGGCTCCAGCCAGTCCCTCTGTTCGGGGTCCCTGACTTCCCGTAACACATCAGAGCGAACAGGCAACCTACAGAGTGGGAGAAAATTTTTGCAATCTATCCATCTTACAAAGCTCTAATATCCAGAATCTACATGGAACTCAAAACAATTTGCAATAATAAAAAACCCATTAAGAAGAGGGCAAAGGACATGAACAGACACTTCTCAAAAGGAGATGTTCATGTGGCCAACAAACATATCAAAAAAAAAGCTCAATATCACTGATCATATGAGAAATGCAAATCAAAACCACAATTGGATACCATTTCATGCCAGTCAGAATGGCGATTATTAACAAGTCAAGAAACAACAGATGCTGGTGAGGTTGTGGAGAAATAGGAACGCTTTTACACTTTTGGTGGGAATGTAAATTAGTTCAACCATTGTGGAAGAAGATGTGGTGATTCCTCAAAGATCTAGAACCAGAAATACCATCCGATCCAGTAATCCCATTACTAAGTATATCCCCAAAGAATATAAATCATTCCATTACAAACATACATGCACAAGTATGTTCATTGCAGTAGTATTCCCAATAGCAAAGACATGGAATCAACTCAAATGCCCATCAATAATAGACTGATCTATTAAAGAAACAGTGGTACATATACATCAAAAATACTATGCAGCCGTAAAAATGAATGAGATTTTGTCCTTTGCAGGGACATAGAAAAAACTGGTGGTCATTATCCTATGCAAACTAATGCAGGAACAGAAAACTAAATACCACATGTTCTCACTTAAAAGTGTGAGCTGAACAAGGAGAACACATGCACACAGGGAGGGGAACAACATACACTGGGGCCTGTCAGGGGAGTGGAGGCTGGGGGAGGGTGAGCATTAGGAAAAATAACTAATGCATGCTTGGCTTAATACCTTGGTGATGGGTTGATAGGTGCAGCAAACTACCATGGCACATGTTTACCTATGTTGCAAACCTGCACATCCTGCACACGTACCCTGGAACTTAAAAAAGAAAAAATGTTGGCAGTCATTTGAACTTACTTCTACTGCAGCCGATCTCTCTCAGCCCTGTGCTACTCCAAGTGCCTGTGTTTAAGTGGTAAATTAGAAATTAATGGTAATTTTGGAGACAAGCAAATAGAAGTTGAGTTACTTCCATTGAAGTTTGTGTTTAAATTTTAAAACAGTGAAACAGGTATTTTACACTTATCTCCAATAATCCACAATTAGTTGAAATTTAAAACAATATTTTCCCTGTCTGTGGTTTTCTTTCTGGTCATTACTATTACCATGATTTATATGAAAATGATTTAGTTACATGGGAATATCTTTTTTAAAGTCGCTGCAAGATGATCTTTAGCTTTATTGGGGATTTAGAGACACCAAGTGAGGGAGAACCAATAACTAGATCAAGGTTAAAATGCAAGCAGCCAATAACCAGAGTCTAGGCAGTAAACCTAGGATTCAATAGTGAGGTAGAGCCCTTCACACACACAAAAACACACACACATAAATATGCATACACACACAAATACACACACAAACACACACATATACACATATGCACATCACATGCAGATACACACACACACACACACATACACACAGAGATCAAGACAGAAGTCCACTCCTGTGAGGCCATGTATGGGGGCCTAGCCGCTATGCAGGGGCTCCGTTCTGCACCCTATCTCATCACAGCAATGAGATGAAGCCAGTGATCTCTGCTTTAGGAATGTGGATCCCAAAGATCTCCGTTGAGGCTCACAGTCAGCCACTGTGTTGCAAGGAGGACCAATTAGGGAATATAAAGAGTCCTTCATTTACCAAATCCTCCCAGCCTTCTCCTCCAGCTTCGAAGCACTCTGCCAAACATGGGTAACACACAGAATGGGGACAGGTCTTTGCCCCGAGAGAACTCAGTATGCTGGGGGAGTCAAAAATGTAAACAGACACAACTCACCTGCTGCCAAATTTCTGTCCCATGGCAGAGTGGAGAATGTGTGTAGCTTGAGAGTGCCTGTCACTCGGAGTGTAGTTCCAAACTCCAGAGAGCAAAGGTCGCTCTGTGTCTAGCTGGGAGTGGCATCCGTCAAGTCCAGACAAGCCTCCAAATTTGATGGGCCAAAGCTAATGTTGGAAATGTGATGCTTCCAATATTGGACAAAGAGTGGAGAGTTAAGGAGCAGAGTTCCAGGAAGATGATGGAGGAACTGTACATAGAACGATTTTGTACCTTGACAGGAGCATGTGCTCTTTCCCTAGTAGTTGGGGGCTGGTTCCTATGTGCAAGTGCTGGCGTGGTCTGTTAGAAGCCAGCTGCCTCCATTGGTCCAGGACAAAGTGAATTAGTTTAGTTGGGCATGCAAAAAGGACAGGGAGGGCACAGCAAAGAGCATTCAGGAAGCTTCCCAGGAGGATTCTTGAGATGAGCAGTTAAGGATGAATATAACTTTAATTTGGAAAGGAGCAAGGAGAAGTTATGCATATTATAAGATGAAGCATTCAAAAAAGTAACGTGATCACATGAGGTAACCTGAGTTAGCTTGCAGAGAACTTCAAACATTTCTCGTGTAATTAATATGGGGTAAGTGCTTGTAGGTGGAAATGGATACAAAAGTCTGAGGCCAGCCCTACAGTGGTATTCCATGATTCCTGCTGAAAGAGGGGGAGTCCAGGCCTTTAGAGTCAATCATTGTGTTCGAACTCCCTGTTCTAGGTCAGTCCTTGGGGAGGGTGATTCAGGGCCCTGCCACCTGACTGCCCTGGGAATTGGGGCAGAACAGCTCCTGCGGGTGGAGAGATCAGAGGATCAGTGGGGAGAAAGCAAGGCAGGGAGGCAGACTTCTGTAATCGCCTCTGTGGGGTGTATCCTGTGAAACCAGAAGGTAGCTTGTTAAAATGCAGGTTGAATTAAGCTCAAGGCATTATCTCCTTTCTGTCCTCTGATCCAGGGTTAACACTCTGCAATTATTGCAAGAGATAAGAAAAACCTCAATGAGAGAGAAGCAGGAGGGGGCCGGGGACTCTTCACCTTACTAGGAAGGAAAGTGGGGGGATGAAGTCGAGCCTCGGGGAAATGGATTCACTCCTGAGCAAATTAAAATCAACAAATTGGCCAGACTCAAGGATGTGCTCATTATGTCTGCTTGAGACAGAGATTCTCAGAAACCAGAGCATTTACCAATGACCTCCAGAGATCAGCCAGGTCACACCTGCCTACTGAAAACTTTCACTTAAAATTGGCATCTTTTAAAAAATAACATTTTCCCCTATGATCCAAATCATATATGCAATGCAGAATCTTTGGAAAATAGAAAACAGACTCAAATCATCTATAAATAATACCTCACTCATCAATTACCAAGGTTAATATTTTGGTTTAAATCTTTCCAATCCTTTTACACACACACACACAATCACTCCCCTCATACTTCTGGTTTTACCAATATAGTAGGAGGATCCTATTTGGAAACCTGATGTTTACCATTGATTAACAATCTATTCATTTATAAAGCATGTGTGAATGCCCCTTTTGTGTAGGCCTCTCCAGGCCTGCGGATGCAGTGGTGATTGGTAGTTCCCATGTCCTCCTAGAACTGACAGGGCACAGAGGGAGACAGCAGCCAGGAAACTTAACATTAGAGCTTAAAGTAAAGTATTCTGATGAGGATAAAGTACAGAAGCAAAAACTAATATGGCTGGAGTGCAGCCTGAGACCAGAGGGTTTGGGAACATGGTGGCAGCCAGAATAGTGACCTCAGTGAAGGGGATAGCAACCTTATAGGCCTTGTTGTGAGAAGGACCTTGGTGTGCAGGAGGGACTGGCGGAGGGCAGCAGGGTGGAAACAGAAGGAATTAAGAAGTCAATTGGATAAGAAGAATAGGGTCTTTTAAGGTAAAGAAAATTTTACTTTAAACAAAGAAGGAAGCCATGAATGGATTGTAAGCAAGAGAGTGTGTTACTTAATCTTATAATGTTTTAAAGAAAGCATCCCTCTGACCAATGTCTGGAGAACATATTGTGAGGGGACAAATCAGAAGCTGAGAGACGAATTAGGAAGCTATTGCAGTGCTCCAGGCAACGTGCCATGGTGGCAAGGCCTGCATTGGTAGCATCAGGGATGGAGAAAAATAGAAACTTCTGAGATATACTTTGGAAATAGACCAGTCATCTATGCTAATGGTTGGATGTGGGTGGTCACTTATATCTTCAAGGCTTTTAAAAAAGGTGGTGATACTTACTGATATGGATCTGGCTAGGGGAAGACTAACTTTGAGTTGCTTTTCTTTGAGAGGAGATAGGGATGGGGAAATTGAGGGCTTCATTTTAGGTATGTGCTATTTGAGATGCTGTGAAACATCCAAGTGGAGGTTTTAAGTAGGTCATGAGGTCTGCTTATCTGGAGTTCAGAGAAGAGGCCTGAACTGAAGATATGAATGTGGGACATTGACTTTGGCACTGATGTTGGCCCTGGATTTATAGAACAAGGTACATATGAGATCAGAGGAGACCCTCGGAGGAGTTCAGCAGTTGGCAAGAGAAGCAACAGTCAATGAAGTGGACGGAAGCAGGAGAGGTCAGTGAAGTCAGGGGCAGGGGCAGTGTGAGAGCATGGTTTCATAGAAGTGGAAAGAGGAAAGTGACTTACCTTTCCTGTGATTAAATATTCTAAACCTTAAATGTTAATGTCTGCACAATGTTTTACTGAATGGATGTACCATAAATTATTGAAATACCTCTGTCTCCTCCCCGCCCTACACACATCTGGGATGGAGGCTGTTTACGACATTTTTGTAGTTAAGATGAACATCATGACAGTGAATCTGTAGGCACATATATAATGAATCTTAAAGGTATATTTCTAGAAACAGGATTATGGAGTAAAAATTAATATTAATACATAGTTTCACATCTAATGTATGATGTCTTCCCTACTGTTTAAAAAGACATTAAGAAAATTAAATGGCATAATTTTCATTGATAATATGTCTATAATCTAATAAAGTCATTTCAGAAATAACAAAAAAGCACTTATTAAATACTTATTGTGTCCTAGATGTTGTGTGATAGATTTAGAACTCTTACATTTTAGCTATAGCACTGAGATTCAGGGAACTCACTCCATCTTGAATTATTTATTTTGTTATAATGTTGTAAAGATTTGAATGAATGTCTGTCTACATATTGTTAGTTCATTTAAATTTCTCTGATGATTTCTTTCCATTGTTTTACCTTTATCAGTTCCAAACTCTCTATATTGCCCCTTTCCATGTTGGCTATATTCGCACTAGAGTATCTTCTTTTCAATGTCGGACAGCTCCTTCTTTTTGTCCTTACAAATCTCCTGTCTTTACCTAATATTTGCAATGACTGTGATTCACGCCAATTCCTCCATATAAGCTCACCTCTATTATGAGTCCACTCTCTGCAGGCTAGAGTGTTGCATTCATCTTAAACAAACGTCACCGTCACTTAGTAGGGAGATCTGAGGGCCCTGAAACAAATCTTATTCATCTCTGTAACGCTTCGTCAGTAGCAGGAATGAATAAATGATTGTTGAAATTAATCAATATACATCTTACAGATTAATAGATATAATAGCTATAATGTAGTAATCATTTCTCCAGTGTACCATGTTCTGTGTTAATCAGTTTACATATATTTATGAACTGAAGATACGAATGTGGGACATTGACTTTGGCACTGATGTTGGCCCTGGGTTTAATAATTAATTCTAGGGTCAACACTAATATAAATAGTATCTCCACTTTAAGGTAAGCAAAGCCAACCCTGCAATATAAAAATCATTTTTATTTGCATAAGAAAAGTTAAGAGAGATGAAGTACATCATCTGAGGTGTCACGGGCTTTCTAGGGACAGAATTTGACTAAATTCTGCCTGACTTTAAAATCTGTGTGTTTTTGGGGAAAGGATTCCCTATTTAACAAATGGTGCTGGGAAAACTGGTTAGCCATAAGCAGAAAGCTGAAACTGGATCCCTTCCTTGCACCTTATACAAAAATTAATTCAAGATGAATTAGAGACTTAAATGTTAGACCTAAAACCATAAAAACCCTAGAAGAAAACCTAGGTAATACCATTCAGGACACAGGCATGGGCAAGGACTTCAAGTCTAAAACACCAAAAGCAATGGCAACGAAAGCCAAAATTGACAAATGGTATCTAATTAAACTAAGAGCTTCTGCACAGCAAAAGAAACTACCATCAGAGGGAACAGGCAACCTACAGAATGGGAGAAAATTTTTGCAATCTACTTATCTGACAAAGGGCTAATATTCAGAACCTACAAATAACTCAAACAAATTTACAAGAAAAAATCAAACAACCCCATCCAAAAGTGGGCAAAGGATATGAACAGACACTTCTCAAAACAGGACATTTATGCAGCCAACAGATGCATGAAAAAATGCTCATCATCACTCACCATCAGAGAAATGCAAATCAAAACCACAATGAGATGCCATCTCACACTAGTTAAAGTGGCGATCATTAAAATGTCAGGAAACAACAGGTGCTGAAGAGGATGTGGAGAAATAGGAACACTTTTACACTGTTGGTGGGACTGTACACTAGTTCAACCATTGTGGAAACCAGTGTGGCGATTCCTCAAGGTTCTAGAACTAGAAATACCATTTGATCCAGCCATCCCATTACTGGGTATATACCCAAAGGATTATAAATCATGCTGCTATAAAGACACATGCACACGTATGTTTATTGCGGCACTATTCACAATAGCAAAGACTTGGAACCAACCCAAATGTCCATCAATGACAGACTGGATTAAGAAAATGTGGCACATATACACCATGGAATACTATGCAGCCATAAAAAAGGATAAGTTCATGTCCTTTGTAGGAACATGGATGCAGCTGGAAACCATCATTCTCAGCAAACTATCGCAAGAACAGAAAACCAAACACCACATGTTCTCACTCATATGTGGGAACTGAACAATGAGAACACTTGGACACAGGAAGGGGAACATCACACACTGGGGCCTGTTGTAGGGTGGGGAAGAGGGGAGGGATAGAATTAGGAGATATACCTAATGTAAATGACGAGTTAATGGGTGCAGCACATCAACATGGCACATGTATACATATGTAACAAACCTGTACGTTGTACACATGTACCCTAGAACATAAAGTATAATAAAAAAATTAAAAAACTGTGTGTTTTATTTTTACATAATCTTGCTTGCATGGATATACAAAATATCACTCACAGACTTACCATAAAATTGTGAGAATTAAATGAAATCTTGAAAATTTCATCAATACAACCTCATTGCACATCCTCAAAAGACTGGAATATTTTCCCATGAGTAAGTGTAGCAAAATGCCTCATTGCCTACCACAGAATCTGAAAGAGACACCACTCCAAATTAATGTTTTGTAAATGAATGACTACACCTATAGGAAGCTATCACCTCAGAGGAAACCTTTCCATTTCCACCCAAAATAATCTTTGTCTTTCACATCACTGCCACAGTGCCCTAGGCCCCACTCTTTCTTTTAGGTACTTAGAATCCTGGGCCCCTTTTGCAGAGAAACAAGCAGTATCCTATAGGACTATGGGACTTAACTCCTGCATGAAAGTCAATAGGTGACTTGCTGGCTACTGTCCGTAGAGATCTTCCTGGATCACAATGGAGGGGAAATTGAAATCAGCACCCCCATATAGGTGAAGGACAGCACTTCCCTAGGAGGAAACTGAGGCCAGAAAGGCTCAGGATATGCTTTTATGGTGTTTATTCAGATGGAGGCCGGGCTATTCCTGGATGCTGACCGGGGTTTTCATCAGTGCTGCTCATAGATAGACACTTCTTTCCTCTTTTCAGACACGTGTAGGATGGTTCCTCTGGACCCCTGAGATTGAGTGGGGCTATCTGACTAGCTCTGCCAGTGAACTTTGATCAGATGGGATAGGCATCACCTTGGCTGGAGCATTTAACTCTCAGCTTGAGAACAGTGATTTCTCTTCCTCTGACATAGCAGCTGGCAACATTCAATATGGTAGCTGCTCTGTCAGCCCAGGTCTCTGTATACCTGGAATGAGCAAAGCCCTGTCAAGGACACCATTGGGTTCATACAATAAATAAGACATGAACTTTGGTATTTGAAGTCTCTGAGATTTGGGGGTTGTTTGTTAGTGCAACATGTTCTAAATTGTTCTGACTGAGTCACTGTTTCCTTTTTTGCCTCTTTGTCTCCATGAAGCCTCAAGGAGACCGCAACCCTGATTTTGACACCCTCTGCTCTGTGCCATGTGCCTCTCAGCCTTTTTCCTCTTCATAACCTGGGGAACCCGGGGGGGCATGTGTCTGGAGGTAGAGACTATGTTCTGCTCCAACATGCTGGGTTTTTTTTAAGTGTCCTCTGTCCTCCAAGAATTAGACTTTTAAAACTTCAAAAGGCTCTAATAACCCTTCTCTGAGGTTTAACTGGGTAAGAATAGGGAGAAAAAAATAGTAGCAGAAAAATAGAAGCACACTGTTTTATGTGTTAAAATGTTGTTCTGGCTCAGCTATATCTTCCTGGGCCCCTGTAAACCACTTTATTAAACTGCGCTTTTGTGTGGTGCCATTTGATTAAATTGAAGGTCACAATAAGGAGTGACCCTGTGAAACCTGGTATTGTGAGTACTGTCAGAATGTTGCTGAGGACACTGCTTATTTGATCACATGTGGTTCTTTGTATGACAATACACAGAGAAAATTCAACACTAAGAATAGTCATAATTTTGAGCAATTATTTTGCTTTTATATTACACACACTGTTAGCTATGCATGTATTCATCCATCTATCTACTCACCTATCATTAATAACGTCATCCTCAGGGTACATCTAGTAAAGCAAAGCCTCATGGTAAGATTGGACTCAGCTATTCCTGTCCCACTGTGTTTAGAACACTGGATCACCCTCTGAGCAAGGTCTAGCAGGTCGTCAACAGTTCCCTTCTAGGAGGAAAGGCTCTGTCCCACTTGACCTTGATCCTGCTTCTTCACAGCTCAAATGTATTAATAGAGGCTTTTACAGCTGAAAGCCAAGATTTAAGTTGTCTTTTATTAGAGTGACAGAGGGCCACAAAATTAACAAATAATGTATTCATGAGACTTTGCAGGAAACTCAACATCTTTTTGATGCATCGGGTATCCAGCTGCAATATGAGTAACCAAATCTTAGAACATCTAGGATCACCCTTTTAAACTCCATTATCAATGCTGTTGTGTTCGGTGTCTTTGTTAACTTGGCTATGCTAAACCACACTTTCTAGAACTCCCTTTCCTCTATGTTTCCAGTCAGGGTGGGTCATGGGGAGACCTGGAGACAGAAAGACAGTGGCAGTCACCTTGGAGGTCAGCCACTGTTGCTCATCTGCTGACCCAACTGTGGGAATGAATCTGCATCTGGTCCCGCACCTGCTTCACCTTCCCCTGGATCCTGCTTCAGCTTCTCTGACTCTTGAGCCAGGTGTGTGTTTAAATAATAAGGAGCACAGGACTCTGCAGGACATCCACACCATGGAGATTCTGCTTCTCTGACTGAGCCTTGACTGGCACACTGGTATTCACATAGCACGAGATAAAGAATCTGCACAGAATGGCTGCAAAAAGAGCTTCTTCTAAGTCCTGCTCAAGCAGCTCCATCTCCTCCGTCAGCATAATGCTTTATTTCTGTCAAATGTGATGTTCCAATTGTGATGTTTCATTTCTCACTGATGGCCTTGCCTGCTAGTGAATAGGCTTACGTTCATCCCATCATTCAGCAAAGAAATACTGAGCATCTAATAGCAATGTAGCTAAGTCACTTTCAGAATCTGGGAATATAGAGATGAGTGATGTGGGTAGAGATCGTCTACAGTCAATTGCTAAAACATGGTGAGAGGTAGCAAATGGATACAAGTTTTCATGACAGGGAGTGGAGAGAATGCCTTCTACTGCTTAGAAACAACCCGAGACCACAGAGGACTTTACAGTGAGATAAGAAAAGCTGAGCTTTGGACAAGTTCACCAGACATTAATATTTTTAAAAACAAAGAAAACTCTAGCACTGCAAGATGACCCTGTTAAATTAAGTGGGGTGCATAGGTATAGCTGCTGGGGGCAAGGCGATAGAAGATGCTTTTCTCTTTTATACATGTGGATTATCAGGTGCCAGCAGGACATCTGATGCCCAGTAGAATGCTGTCTATTTTGACTCATGTTTTTGGATAGTGTTTTGGGGTAGAGATTTACATTTGGACACTTTAAAAACAGGTGGGAGATGGAGTCTAGGCCAGGACTTCAATGCAAGAACATATAGCTTACCTCAGCCTGTCTGCCCACTGCAGCAGGAACCACAAACAAAATGTATGCAGCTCTTTATTCATGGCTTAAAGAATCCATGGTCCTTTTGTTTATTCTGGGCTTCAACTCCCCATTTCCATACTCCACTAGCTTTGTGTGTTGGTTCATGCTTCTTATCATAAGCTCTCTGCCTGTGTATTCCATTTGGGGATCACATGGGATCATGATTAGTATTGTTCTCTAGACTCCATGCTCTGTACCTGCAGTGAAGTAGCAGGAAGTGCAACCCACACTCCTGTGATGCGGCTTTGGTGATTCCCCTGCTTTCTGCTCTCGTCTTGAATCCACTTGTGTGTCCTACTAAAGGCACCTCCAAACAAGCTGTGCTGCTCTGAGTGTCACTGCTGCAGCCATGGTCTAGCCCACTATCATATTTTCCTGGGACACTACTGCAACCTCCTCACTGCTCTCCCTGCTTCCAAACTTGGGCCCCTATAATTTATCCACTGCCTATACGGCAGCAAGAGTGATCCCTTTAAAAAATAACTGTGATCATTTCCTTCCCCTGCCTAAATCCACTTAATGGCTCCCATTACACTTAATATAAATCCAGTTCTTTACTGTGGCAGGAAAGGTCTTGCATATAGGGCTCCTGGGTCCTTCTAGAAGGCCATGGTGTGCCCCTTGTACCCTGGTATGTGCTTTGGTCACAATGGTGCCTTTTCTCTTCCTGGAATATGCTAAGCCTTTCCTCACTTCAGTTTATCACATTTATTAACAGCCCTACACAGACTCTCTTCTCCTAGCTCTTGGAAAGCTTCTCTTCATTATTTAAATCTCGGTTTAAATATCTTTTCCTCAGACAAATTGTTTCCTTACCACCCAATCCAAAGAAACCTAACTTAGCTCGAGCTGCTAAACAGAACACCATGGGCAGGGTGGTTTAAACAACAAGCATTCATTTCTTACCTGGAGGCTGGGACATCAAGATAAAGTGGTGGCTGATTCAGTTCCTGGTGAGGGCTCTCTTCCTGGATCTCAGGCGGCCACCTTCTTGCTATGTCCTCACAAGGAGGAGAGAGAGTGAGCAAACTTCAGTCTTTTCCTCTTCTTCTAATCCCATTCTCACGACCTCATCTAAACATAATTTCCTCCTCAAGGCCCCATCTTCAAATACCAACACTGGAAGGTAGGGCTTCCATGTACTAATTCTGAGGGGTACACAAACATTCAGTCCATAACCTCATTCACCCAGTTACACACTCCCTGTCACCATACTTATTGCCACTAAGCTTATCACGACTGCTGAATACCTTATTCATTCAGTGATTTTCTGCCCATCTGTTGTGCTCCATACTCCACAGTAAGTTTATAAAGATATGTATTGATCTTTTTTCCCCTTTGTGTTTCTATTTCTTAGCTCACAACTCAGTTCAAATTGCTACTGCTGTGTCTGGGGGAGGTAGTCGGGTGTATGTGTGTATGTGTTTATAGGAGAGTAACCTTCCCCTATATCTGTAGAAGATAATTTGATTTGATAATTTATGAGCACATAAAGAAAGGCTGATGTCCTAGGGAATAATGTGTTCTTACCATTTTGTGTTCTACAATTTTAATTTAGCTTTACTTCATATTTGTTTCAAGTGACCACAGTTCCATTTTTTTTTATTTGGATAGACAACAATATTTCTTTATGTTGAGTTATCATCCTCCCCGTTTGATTGGTAATTTAATTATTTGCCAGCGTTTTTCCCATTTCTACTTGTATTTCTATGAGGACCTAAAACTGTTTATTTTTATTCAGGAGAATTTCTTTGGGATATAATCACAGAAGTTGAATTTCTGGGTCAAAACTGTAAACAGTTTTAAAGATTTTATTGCACAGCAATGGATTTCTCCTTAGAAAGATTGAATCGACTTGCTATGCCAAAAACAAAGTGCACCGTTCATGTTTCCCCACAATCTTCTCAGGATTGACTTTAAACATTTTTTATCACTCATAGCTTGTTTTCCTAATTTAGGTTTGTTGGGAGGTACCCCGGGAAAACTGCAGAAAGGAGAAATACATAGTGAAGCCACTGTGTTCCAGAGTCAGGTTCTCATTTCCACAGTTCTAGAAACTTCATTTTGTCGGAGCCTGAAACATTTTGTCAGAGCCAGAGACTTATCGAAATGTCTTAAGTCACAGGAAACAAAAACTCCAATTCAAACTGGCTAAAACCACAAAGCAGATTTACCAAGTCAGGTGCCTCCTCTGTTCATCAGCACCTGGCTCCGTATTTCTACCATTCTCTCGACATTGCTTTCCTCTTGGCGTCCACTTCATCTTGACGCTGAAGGAATGTTAATTTTTAGGGTCTCTATTAAAGAAAAAAAAGATCGAAGAGACTTCCCCAAAACAACTGCTCTCCCATCCTAGATATATTCCCTGTGAGTCTTTGGACTAAAATGGGTCTCTTGCTCATTTCTGATGTAATTGCTATATTTTGGCTGATGTTATCTGTGTTCCTGCAGCAATCTGCACAATCCCTGCAAGGAGCATATCTACAGTGGGTTACAAATTAGGACCACTCCCCTAGAGCAGGGGCTACAGTGAGCTGCTGGGAAAGGGAGAGCAGATAATTTTTAAATACAAGTATTATTAGGAAGAGAAAACAGATGCTGGATAAGCAAGCAATAATTTCCAACAAATATCAGCGTATGATCACACTCACATTAACCAAATTCACAGGGACTGAGATACAAATGGATGTCAAGGTTACAGTGAGAAATAGGACCCTCAAGGGGAAATAACATTACGCTAAATAATCAAAACACTTTCTCCCCGCATGTAAACAGCATAGAATCAATTTGGGTGGAAGCGCCACATGGACAATAGTAAGTCCTCCAGTCCATTAACATGGAATGCCTCTTAGTTTATTTATACCTTTTCTATATTCTCTCAGAAATGTTTGTAGTTTTCTGTGTGTAGGAACTTATTTATTTCCCCAATGTCTTTTTTTATTTTTAATGAGGTGAATGGAATAATTCTCTTTGTTTCGTATTTAGCTTATTTATTGTTCACATATATAGATGGACTTGATTTTTGTATATTGATTTTTGAACCCAGTGATCTTGCTGATCTGTACCATTAGTTCCAGTAGTTGCATGTGCATTTGCATGTGTGTGCACGTTTATGTATGTGAATGCCTTAGGACTGTCTACATATAGGATTGTGCATACACATAAAGACAGTCTTATTTCTTTTTTACAATCTGAGTATTCTATATTTCAGTGTGATTGCACTGGACATAACTTTCAGTATAATGTAGAATGGACGCGGTAAGAGCAGGTATTGTGTGTTGCTACGGATCTTAGGGAGACAACATTCAATCTTTTACCACTGAGTGTGATGTTACCATTGAGTGTGATGATAGATGTCCTTTTTCAGTTTGAGGACATTCCATTTAATCATAGTTTGTTGAGAGATTTTTATCATAAATAAGTATTAGATTTTGTTAAATGATTTATTTGCATCTATTAAGACGATCCTTTTTGTCCTTTATTTTATTAATGTGGGATATTACTTTGCTTTTTGGATGTTAAAATAACTTTGCAATTCTAGTACAAATTCCACTTGGTTAGATGTGTTATTACTTTTATATGTTGTTGGATATAGTTTGTTCATATGTAGTTGAGAATTTTTGTATCTATTTTTCACTTTCTTTTATTTTCATGTCTTTAGCTTTAATATCTGAGTAGTGTTGGCCTGATAGAATGAAATGAGAACTGTTTCCTACTTCTCTATTTTCTGAAACAGTTTGTGAAAGGTTTGTATTATTCTTTAAATTATAGTCCTTAAATATTTGATAGATTACACAAGTCAAGTCTTCTGGGCCCGGACTTACTTTTGTGAGAATATTTTAAATTAGGAATGTAATATTTATATGTTGGTTATATGCATATTCAGATATTTTTTCTTGAGTCATCCTTGATAATTTGTGTTTAAGAGTTTATATTTTATTCGAGTTGTTTAATTTGTTGATACCGTTATTTATAATTTTTTGAGACGGAGTCTCGCTCTGTCACCCAGCTGGAGTGCAGCGGCGCATCTCGGCTCACTGCAAGCTCCGCCTCCCAGGTTCACTGCATTCTCCTGCCTCAGCCTGCCGCCTAGCTGGGACTACAGGCGCCCGCCACCACTGCCGGCTCATTTTTTGTATTTTTGTATTTTTTATTTTTAGTAGAGATGGGGTTTCACCATGTTAGCCAGGATGGTCTCTATCTCCTGACCTCGTGATCCACCTGCTTAGGCCTCCCAAAGTGCTGGGATTACAGGCGTGAGCCACCGTGCCCCGCCTATTTATAGTATTTTTTTTAAAAAAACCCTTTTGATTTACATGGTGTTAGGAGTGATGTTTTCTCCTTTAGTCTTGGTTTTGATAATTTGTGTCTTTTCTATTTTTAGTTTGTCAGTTTAGGTAAAGATTTATTCATTTTGTTTACATGTTCAAAGAAAAACCATTTGGTTTCACTGTTATTTTTCTTTAGATTTTTCCTTATTCCATTTTGTTGATTTCTGGTACAATATTTGTTTCTTTCTGCTTTATCTATGTTTGCTTTTATCCTCCTTCTCTAGTTTCATATGGTCAAAATTTAGGTCAACGATTTGAGACCTTTCTTATTTTCTAATATAGGCCTTTAACGTTGTAAGTGTCCTTCTAAGCACTGATATAGCTGTATCTCACTAATTTTAACTTGTGTTTTCATTGTCATTCAGTTAAAAATACATTCTAATGCCCCTTTTCAGTTTGTTTCATTATTTTTCTTGTTTTGTTTTGCTATGATCAATGAATTATTTAGAAATGAACTGTTTAATTTTCTCCCAGACTGAGCTTTCCTTTATTCTTTTGAAGAGCAGATTTTTAAAAAGTAACAGTTAAGTCTAACTCATCAATTTTGCTCCTAGGGTTATTGTTTTCCACGACCTCTCTAAGAATATTCCTAAATCGCAAATATATTCTCCTGTGTTATCCACTAAAATCTCTTTAGTTTTAGCTTTTATTTTAGGCCTCAGATTTAACTTCATTATACGTATCATATTACGTAGGGTTGAAGGTTCATTATTTTTCCCAAAAAGAATATCCAGTTATATAAGTACCATTTGTTGAGAAGAATTTTCCTTTCCCAATAAATACTTTTGAGACCTTCATTAAAAGGAAGTGACTGCGGGTGTATTTCTGTATGCTCTAGTTTATTTCATCTATGTATTTGTCAACTCTTATGTCAGTACTACACCGTCATGAATATTTTAACTTAGTGATACCCAATATTTACACTCTTGACATTTTGGGATACATAGTTATTTGCTCTATGCATCTGTACTACGCTTTGCAGAATGTTTAGAGATCTCTGTGTTCTAAACACTAAACGTTATGGCACTCTCCTTCAAGTCTGGGTTTTTCTTATAGTTTGTGTCCAGGTCCAAAGGATTTTCTTAGTTTTCTTTTATATAAAACTAAATTAATTTCTCACACACTCTTAAAGATATGCAATTCTGGATTGAGATTACTTTTCTCTCAATTCAAAGATATCTTTCCACTGTCTCTAAACTCTGTAATTTTTGAGAAGATAGTGGTCATTCAAATCAATATGTGTCTATAGATAGTTTATTGTTTTCCTATAGTTGCCTTAACAATTTTCTCTTTCTTTTTGGTTTTAGCATGTTAACTGGTGTTCCCAGAAGTGTGTTTGTGCATAACCTGCTTGGAGTTATATGAGCTTCTTAAATCTGTAAATTTATGATGTCATGTTCTGGTTACCCAACAGAAGTGGGATGAAGTCCCCCCAAACTTCCCAAATTGATGCAAATTTCAAGCCTGATAATGCCGTACACACATACCAAGATAATATGAAAATATTTATTACTCACTTAATAAAACTTTCCAGGGAGAGAAGGGCAGGCTTCCCAAGAAGATCCAAAATGACATGAGAAAGCAGACAAAGGGGATTGGCTTGGGGTTTTTATGGTAGTTAGGGATTAGATTCAGCATGGGTGTTCCTTCATGCACTCCAGGGCTGCCTGGTTTGAACTTCCCATTGGTGTAAAAGGAGGACACACGTGGGCTTTCTTATTTGCTTGCCTTAATGTGGGCTGAAATCCAAAGAAGCAGAGTGGGGCTTAAAAGCAGTCAACAATCAAACACTAAACATGGAGTTTGTCTCTTTATTACATGTCACCAAATCGGAAACATTGAAGAAATTACAATTTCAATTTTTTTTTTTTCTGCTCTGGTTTCCTCTGTCTCTGTCTCTCTCTTTCTTTTAAGTATTTTCTCCTTCTCTCCTGTAATTTATAATCCCTATTTTTCTATCTTTAAGTTCATGGATTTTTTCCTTTGTCATATATATTATGATGGTAAACTCATAGAGTGTGTTCTTAACTTTAGATAATACATTATTTAGTTTTAGAATTTCCACTTGAATTTTTGTAGATTCTATATTTTCTGATATTTCCTAAGTGTTTATTTCTATAAGCATATTTTCTTTTACTTATAAGATGTAGTTATAACAGCTGATTTAGGATTTTTGTTCACTAATTTCAACACTTAGATCATTTTGGTACCAGTTTCAGTTGACTGTTTTTTCTCTTGAGGCTAGGTCACAATGCATGATTCTTTGTATGTTACCTATTTTGTTATTGTATCCTGTCCACTGTGAATGTGCTCATGTGGAGACTCTGGATTTTGCCTATTCTTCTGTAGAGTGTTAACTTGGTTGAACACAAATTGATAACTCTGTTTTGTGTTTGTTTGTTTTTTTGTCAACTACAAGTTTAGATTTAAAAAACCTCTAACTGTATGGCTTTGAATCTGCCCTACACATGTGTGGTTGAGGGTTAAGCCAGCGATTTGGGCAGTGTTTAAACTGCCACTGGCTTGCATTTTCTTTCAGCAGCTGCTCCCATGTCTGGCCTTTTTTTTTTTTTTTTGGTAGGTTTCTGTAATCAGGTTCTAGTATTAATAGCTGTGATTGCTTCAGACTCTGTCTCAGGCTTTTCAGCTCTGACAAACTGCTTTCTTTTATTGGAGTTTTAGCTGCCCTGTAAAACGTTGACCTTCTCTCTCACTCATTGCACTGGTGCCTTCTCCCAGGCTTTAAGTCCCTTCCAGATGTAGGTGCTTTTCATACTCTCTAGTGCCTCTATGTAATTTTATTTTTTAAAATTTTCTTATTAAATAATAGTAAATATATGCTTATTATTTCCAGAATATTTGGATCAAGTAAAAGCTTGCTTGGTCATTCTAGAATAAGTAAAATTAGTTTTTTCCACTACTTTTATTACATTGTTAATATTTTTCTTAATGATTTTTAAGAATTATGTATTTTGGATATGAGTCTATTTGTTGGAAATATGTTTTGTGAATATCTCCTTACACTCTGAGGCTTACATCATTGTCTTAACTCTCTCTTGTAAGTTTTTTTGTAGTCTCCCAAAAACATCTTTGCTTACTCCAAGTCATGAAGATACTTCCTATTTTTGCTAGTTTTACAATATTTATAACAGCTTTTTATGATGTTTAATTGACATATGATAAACTGCACCTGTTTGAAGTGCACAGTTTGATAAATTTTTACATATGTGTACAGTTGTGAAACTATTACCACACTCAGGATAATGAACATATTAATCACCTCCAAAAGCAACCTTTGATAATACTTCCCTGTTACACCTCCCAGATCCACTCAGCCTCTTAGACTTTCTGTCACCACTTTTTTCTGTCACTGAATTCATTTCTGTCACTATTTCATGGCTTATTTATATAATTTTTTTTATATATAAATGAAATAACACCATCTTTGGGGATTTTCTTGGGGAGGGGCATCTGGCTTTTTTCCAACAGCATAATTATTTTGAAATTTACCCATGTTATTTCTTGTTTGAGTAATTATTTCCTTTTTATTGCTGAGCAGTATTGTATTGTATGGATTTAAAACAATTTGATTATCTATTAATCTGTTAATAGACATTTGTTTCAATTTTTGGCTATTACAAAATAAAGCTTCTATGAATGTTTGTGTAAAAAATATGCTTTCAGAGGTTCCAAGATGGCTGAATAGGAACAGCTCCAGTCTGCAGCTCCCAGCGTGAATGACGCAGAAGACTGGTGATTCCTGCATTTCCAACTGAGGTACATCTCACAGGCGCTTGTCAGATAGTGGGTGCAGCCCACAGAGCAGGAAGGGGCATTGCCTCACCCGGAAAGTGCAAGGGGTCAGAGAATTCCCTTTCCTAGCAAAGGAAAGCCATGACAGATGGTACCTGGAAAATCAGGAAACTCCCACCCTAATACTGCAGTTTTCCAATGGCCTTAGCAAAAGGCACACCAGGAGATTATATCCGGTGCCTGGCTCAGAGGATACTACGCCCATGGAGCCTCACTCACTGCTGGCACAGCAGTCTGAGATCGAACTGCAAGGCTGCAGCGAGGCTGTGGGAGGGGCATCTCCCATTGCTGAGGCTTGAGTAGGTAAACAAAGTGGCCTGGAAGCTCGAACTGGGTGGAACCCACCACAGCTCAAGGAGGCCTGCCTGCCTCTGTAGACTCCACATCTCGGGGCAGGGCATAGCTGAACAAAACGCAGCAGAAACTTCTGCAGACTTAAACATCCCTGTCTGACAGCTTTGAAGAGGGTAGTGGTTCTCTCAGCACGGAGTTTGAGACCTGAGAATGGACAGACTGCCTCCTCAAGTGGGTCCCTGACCCCTGAATAGCCTAACTGTGAGGTGCCTCCCAGTCGGGGGCGACTGACACCTCATACTACTGAGTACCCCTCTGAGACAAAGCTTCCAGAGGAAGGATCAGACAGCAACATTTGTTTTTCTGCAGTCTCTGCTGGTGATACCCAGGCAAACAGGGTCTAGAGTGGACCTCCGGCAAACTCCAACAAACTTGTAGCTGAGGGTCCTGACTGTTAGAAGGAAAACTAACAAATAGAAAGGACATCCACATCAAAACCCCAACTGTACGTCACCATCATCAAAGACCAAAGGTAGATAAAACCACAAAGATGGGGAGAAACCAGAGCAGAAAAGCTGAAAATTCTAAAAATCAGAGCACCTCTTCTCCTCCAGAGGAACACAGCTCCTCACCAGCAACAGAACAAAGCTGGATGGAGAATGACTTTGATGAGTTGAGAGAAGAAGGCTTCAGATGATTGGTAATAACAAACTTCTCTGAGCTAAAGGAGAATGCTCGAACCCATTGTAAAGAAGCTAAAAACCTTGAAAAAAGATTAGACAAATGGCTAACTAGAATAACCAGTGTAGAGAAGTCCTTAAATGACCTGACTGAGCTGAAAACCATGGCACAAGAACCACATGATGCATGCACAAGCTTCAGTAGTAGATTTGATCGAGTGGAAGAAAGGATATCAGTGATTGAAAATCAAATGAATGAAATGAAGCAAGAAGAGAAGTTTAGAGAAAAAAGAGTAAAAAGAAATGAACAAAGCCTCCAAGAAATGTGGGACTATGTGATAAGACCAAATCTGTGTCTTACTGGTGTACCTGAAAGTGATGGGGAGAATGGAACCAAGTTGGAAAACACTCTTCGGTATATTATCCAGGAGCATTTCCCCAATATAGTGAGGCAGGCCAACATTCAAATTCAGGAAATACAGAGAATGCCACAGAGATACTCCTTGAGAAGAGCAACTCCAAGACACATAATTGTCAGACTCACCAAAGTTGAAATGTAGGAAAATATGTTAAGGGCAGCCAGCGAGAAACGTCGGGTTACCCACAAAGGGAAGCCCATCAGACTAACAGTGGATCTCTTAGCAGAGACTCTACAAGCCAGAAGAGAGTGGAGGCCAATATTCAACATTATTAAAGAAAATAATTTTCAACCCAGAATTTCATATCCAGCCAAACTAAGCTTCATCAGTGAAGGAGAAATAAAATCCTTTATAGACAAACAAATACTTAGAGATTTTGTCACCACCAGGCCTGCCTTACAAGAGCTCTTGAAGGAAACACTAAACATGGAAAGGAGCAACCAGTACCAGCCACTGCAAAAATATCCCAAATAATAAAGACCACCAATGCTAGACACTGCATCAACTAACAAGCAAAATAACCAGCTAACATCAAATGACAGGATCAAATTCACACATAACAATATTAACCTTAAATGTAAATGAGCTAAATGCTCCAATTAAAAAACACAGACTGGCAAATTGGATAAATGGTCAAGACCCATCAGCGTGCTGTGTTCAGGAGACCCATCTCACATGCAGAGACACACATAGGCTCAAAATAAAGGGATGGAAGAAGATCTACCAAGAAAATGGAAAACAAAACAAAACAAAAAAGCAGGGGTTGCAATGCTAGTCTCTGATAAAAAAGACTGTAAACCAACAAAGATCAAAAGAGACAAAGCCATTACATAATGGTAAAGGGATCAATTCAACAAGAAGAGCTAACAATCCTAAATATATATGCACCCAATATGGGAGCACCCAGATTCATAAAGCAAGTCCTTAGAGACCTACAAAGGGACTTAGACTCCCACACAATAATAATGGGAGACTTTAACACCCCTCTGTCAACATTAGACAGATGAATGAGACAGAAAGTTAACAAGGATATCCAGGAATTGAACTTAGCTCAGCACCAAGCAGACCTAATAGACATCTACAGAACTCTCCACCCCAAATCAACAGATTATACATTCTTGTCAGCACCATATCACACTTATTCCAAAATTGACCACATAGTTGGAAGTAAAGCACTCCTCAGCAAATATAAAAGAACAGAAATTATAACAAACTGTCTCTCAGACCACAGTGGTATCAAACTAGAACTCAGGATTAAGCAACTCACTCAAAACCCCTCAACTACATGGAAACTGAACAACCTACTCCTGAATGACTACTGGGTACATAATGAAATGAAGGCAGAAATAAAGATGTTCTTTGAAACCATTGAGAACAAAGACACAACATACCAGAATCTCTGGGACACATTTAAAGCAGTGTGTAGATGGAAATTTATAGCACTAAATGCCCACAAAAGAAAGCAGGAAAGATCTAAAACTGACATGCTAACATCACTATTAAAAGAACTAGAGAAGCAAGAGAAAATACATTCAAAAACTAGCAGAAGGCAAGAAATAACTAAGATCAGAGCAGAACTGAAGGAGATAGAGATAAAAAAAAAAAAAAAAAAAATAAAAAAAAAAACCACCTTCAAAACACCAATGAATCCAGGAGCTGGTTTTTTAAAAAAGATCAACAAAATTGATAGACTGCTAGCAAGACTAATAAAGAAGAAAAGAGAGAAGAAACAAATAGACACAATAAAAAATGATAAACGGGTATCACCACTGATGCCACAGAAATACAATCTGCCACCAGAGAATACTATAAACACCTCTATGCAAATAAACTAGAAAATCTGGAAGAAACGGATAAATTCCTGGACACATACACCCTCCCAAGACTAAACCAGGAAGAAATTGAATCCCTGAATAGACCAATAACAGGCTCTGAAATTGAGGCAATAATTAATAGCCTTCCAACCAAAAAAAGTCCAGGACCAGACGGATTCACGTCTGAATTCTACCAGACATATAAAGAAGTGCTGGTACCATTCCTTCTGAAACTATTCCAATCAATAGAAAATGTGGGAATCTTCCCTAATTCATTTTATGAGGCCAACATCATCCTGATACCAAAGCCTAGCAGAGACACAACAACAACAACAACACCAACAAAAGATTTTTAGACCAATATCCCTGATGAACATTGATTCAAAAATCCTCAATAAAATGCTGGCAAACTGAATCCTGCAGTACATCAAAAAGCTCATCTGCCATGATCAAGTTGGCTTCATCCCTGGGATCCAAGGCTGGTTCAACATATGCAAATCAATAAATGAAATCCATCATATAAACAGAACCAAATAAAAAAACCACATGATTATCTCAACAGATGCAGAACAGGCCTTCAACAAAATTCACCAACCCTTCATGCTAAAAACTCTCAATAAACTAGGTATTGATGGGACGTACCTCAAAATAATAAGAGCTATTTATGACAAACCCACAGCCAATATCATACTGAATGGGCAAAAACTGGACGCATTCCCTTTGAAAAGTGGCACAAGACAGGGATGCCCTCTCTCACCACTCCTATTCAACATAGTGTTGGAAGTTCTGGCCAGGGCAATCAGGCAAGAGAAAGAAATAAAGGGTATTCAATTAGGAAAAGAGGAAGTCAAATTGTCCCTGTTTGTAGATGACATGATTGTACATTTAGAAAACCCCATTGCCTCAGCCCAAAATCTACTTAAGGTGATAAACAACTTCAACAAAATCTCAGGATACAAAATCAATGTGCAAAAATCACAAGCATTCCTATACACCAATAACAGACAAACAGAGCCAAATCATGAGTGAACTCCCATTCACAATTGCTTCAAAGAGAATAAATTACCTAGGAATCCAACTAACAATGTGGAAGAGGATGTGAAGGACCTCTTCAAGGAGAACTACAAACCACTGCTCAACAAAATAAAAGAGGACACAAACAAATGGAAGAACATTCCATGCTCATGGATAGGAAGAATCAATATTGTGAAAATGGCCATACTGCCCAAGGTAATTTATAGACTCAATGCCATCCCCATCAAGCTACCAATGACTTTCTTCACAGAATTGGAGAAAACTACTTTAAAGTTCATATGCAACCAAAAAAGAGCCCACATTGCCAAGACAATCCTAAGCCAAAAGAACAAAGCTGGAAGCCTCACGCTACCTGACTTCAAACTATACTAGAAGGCTACAACAACCAAAACAGTATGGTACTAGTACCAAAACAGAGATACAGACCAATGGAACAGAATAGAGTCCTCAGAAATAATACCACACCTCTACAACCATCAGATCTTTGACAAACCTGACAAAAACAAGAAATGGGGAAAGGATTCCCTATTTAATAAATGGTGCTGGAAAAATTGGCTACCCATATGTAGAGAGCTGAAATTGGATCCCTTCCTTACACCTTATACAAAAATTAATTCAAGATGAATTAGAGACTTAAATGTTAGACCTAAAACCATAAAAACCCTAGAAGAAAATCTAGGCAATACCATTCAGGACATAGGCATGGGCATGGACTTCATGACTAAAACACCAAAAGCAATGGCAACAAAAGTCAAAATAGACAAATGGGATCTAATTAAACTAAAGAGCTTCTGCACAGCAAAAGAAACTACCATCAGAGTGAACAGGCAACCTACAGAATGGGAGAAAATTTTTGCAATCTACTTATCTGACAAAGGGCTAATATCCAGAATCTACAAATAACTTAAACAAATTTACAAGAAAAAATCAAACAACCCCATCCAAAAGTGGGCAAAGAATATGAACAGACACTTCTCAAAAGAAGACATTTATGCAGCCAACAGACACATGAAAAAATGTTCATCATCACTTGCCATCAGAGAAATGCAAATCAAAACCACAGTGAGATACCATCTCACATCCGTTAGAATGGTGCTCATTAAAAAGTCAGGAAACAACAGGTGCTGGAGAGGATGTGGAGAAAAAGGAACACTTTTACACTGTTGGTGGGACTGTAAACTAGTTCAACCATTGTGGAAGACAGTGTGGTGATTCCTCAAAGATCTAGAACTAGAAATACCATTTGACTCAGCCATCCCATTACTGGGCATATACCCAAAAGATTATAAATCACGCTACTATAAAGACACATGCACACGTATGTTTATTGCAGCACTATTCACAATAGCACGGGCTTGAAATCAACCCAAATGTCCATCAATGATAGACTGGATTAAGAAAATGTGGCACATATACACCATGGAATACTATGCAGCCTTAAAAAAGGACGAGTTTGTGTCCTTTGTAGCGACATGGATGAAGCTGGAATCCATCATTCTGAGGAAACTATTGCAAGGACAGAAAACCGAACACCACATGTTCTCACTCATAGGTGGGAATTGAACAATGAGAACACTTGGACACAGAGTGGGGAACATAACACATGGGGTCCTGTTGTGGGGTGGGGGGAGGTGGGAGGGATAGCATTAGGAGATATACCTAATGTAAATGATGAGTTAATGGGTGCAACACACCAACATGGCGCATGTATACATATGTAATGAACCTGCACGTTGTGCACATGTACCCTAGAACTTAAAGTATAATTTAAAAAATATGCTTTCAAATCTTTTGGAGAAATACTCAGGATGAGAATTGCTGAATCATAAGTTAGGTATATATAATATTTAAGAAAACCTGATGAACATTATTTTGCTGTTTTGGGCTTTATTTCCTCTTTCTAGTGTCCTAAAGTGGAAGTTGAAGTCATTGATTTGAGGCCCTTGTTCTTTTCTATGTGTAGTGTTATAAATTTCTCATTAAGCGCTCCTTTAGCAGTATCTCACAAATTCTGATATGTTACATTTTTGTTCTCATCAAGTTAAAAACGGTTTCTAATTCTGCTTTTGGTTTACACTTTGACTTATTCACTGTTTAGACTTATTTAATTTCTGAATATTTGAAGATGTTCCAAATGATTTTTTGTTATTTTTTCTCAAATGTGTTTCCATTGTGGTCAGAGAACACACTTTGCATGACTTGAATCATTTTAAATTTACTGAGAACAGTTTCATGGTTCAGAATATGGTCTGTCTTGATAAATGTTCTATGTACACTTGAAATGAATGAATATTTTACTGCTGTGGAGTGGAGTGTGGTATAAATGTGAATTAGTTCAAATTTCCCTAGGATTGCTCAAGTCTTCTACACCCTTTGTCTACCTAGTTGTTCTATCAATTATTGAGTAAAGGATATTGAAGTGTCTGACTGAAATTGTGGATTTGTTGATCTTTACAGTTATATTACTTTTTGCTTCATATATTTTGAAGCTCTTTATTAGGTGCATAAATATTTAGAATTGTAATTTTTTCTTAACAAATTGACTTCTTTATTATGTAACATAAACTTATTTATCCCTGGTAATATTCTTTGCACTGAAATTTACTTTATCAGATATTAATGCAGCTACTTCAGCTTTCCTTTATTTTGTTTTAGCATGACTTTTTTTTTCATCTCTTTACTTTTAACCTGTTTGTGTTATTACCTTTAAAGGAAGTCTTTTTGTAGGCAGCATATATTTTGATCTGCTTTTTCATCCAGTCTAACAATTGTTGCTTTGTGTTTGTGCAGGAAAGCCATTGGTTTAGATCATTGACATTGAATGTGTTTATTGATATGTTTCAGCTCAAATTTACTTTTATTTGTTTTCTGTTTGTCCCATCTGTTTTATCTACTACTTCCTCTTTTTCTTCCCTCTTTTGGATGAATTGAATATGATTTGTGATTCTGTTTATCACTTTGTTGGCTTACTAGCCATAAGTTTTTGTTTTGTTATTTTACTAGCTGTCCTAGAGTTTAGAATATACATCTTCCTCTATAGATGTCTGCATTTAAGTGACATGCCATTTTATTTATAGTATCAGAACATAACACCATTCTTCAATTTTCCCACTCTGCTCTATTCCTGTTTTTGCCATTCATTTTACTTCAGCATTTATTACAAACTCCACACTACTTTGTTATTATATTTTGTTCAAATAGTAATCATCCTCTAAAAATATTTAAGTAACAAGAAAAATGCCTTCTATGCTTATCCACATAGTAACCACTTCTGGTTTTCATTTGTCTTTTATGTAAATCTTTATTTTCCTCTGTTATTATTTGCCTTTTGTCTGAAGGACTTCCTTTAACATTTTTTTGTAGTACAGGTTTGCTGATGATTAATTCTTTCACCCTTTGGTTCTCTGAAGAGAAACTTAATTTTTCCTTTATTTTTTGAAGGATATTTTCAAAAGGTGTAGGATTCTTGTTCAATGGATTTTTTTTTTCTTTTAGTGTTTAAAAGATTTTTAAAGATGATAAGAACTCTGCCATCATCTTTATGTTTATAGTTCTGTACTTAGCCGGCATCCTTACCTCTTTTTTCTGGCTACTTTTATGATTTCTATTTTCATCACTAGTGATATGTATCTCTCTCTCTCCTTATCTGTTATCTATCTGTCTACCTCCCCACCTATCTCTCTCTGATAACCTTAACTTACTTTCTGTATGTATCACTTTCTGTCTCATCATTTTTACTTCTTTATTTCATTTTTCTCTTCGTGGATATTTTTATTCATTTCTCTAATGTTCCATTTACTGTATTAAATTCATTCTTCTTTGGACACCATTTAATTTAATCTTCATGGCTGAGCTAATATCTCTTACTTCACTTTCTTTCCTGAATTCAGTTAGCTCTTTTCTCCTTTTTAGACATTTCTAACTTGAATTTGATATCAACACATCATTTTATATCATTTTGTTTATAATTTAAATTACCCTTTTCTACTGTATATTTCCCGCACATAAGTTTAAAACTATATATTTATCTCTAAATCAATTAACTTCTTTCTGATATCATTTTGCATTTTTAATAGGCAGAAAATTTAACTCTCTCAATAGCAGAAAAATTGTATTTCTCTTGGCATAATTTAGGTATTTGACATAATTGCATCTATATATTATAAACATTTTGTCATATCACATCAGTATTCAATTAATTAAATAATATATTAATATATCCAATGCCTATTCTTCTGTTGCATCTCTTCTGCTATGTCATTTTAAAAATTTTTCTGAAAATTAAAAAATTATTTAAAAATAATTTCTAAAATTATTTTAAAGTTTTATTTCTTTATTTTATTTTATTTTAAGTTCCAGGATACATGTGCAGGATGTGCAGGTTTGTTAGATAGGTAAACGCATGCCATGGGGGTTTGCTGCATCTATCAACCCATCACCTGTGTATTAAACCCAGCATGCATTAGCTATCTTTCCTGATGCTCTCCCTCTCCTCACATCCCCACTTTGACAGGCCCCAGTGTGTGTTGTTCCCTTCCCTTTGTTCATTTGTTCTCATTGTTCAGCTCCCACTTATAAGTAAGAACATGCGGTGTTGGTTTTCTATTCTTGTGTTAGTTTGCTGGGATCCATCCACGTCCCTGCAAAGGACATGATCTCCTTTTTTTTTTTTATGGCTGCATAGTACCTCTTCTCATAAAGAAGGCATACAATTTTAATATTTACAGTTTTGTTGTCTTTCTGTCAATAAAAGACTTGTTGGTACCTATACTGTAGATTTTAGTCTCTTCTTTTTTTTGTATACCCATTTAAAGCTTACTAATATTTTGTTAATGAATACCTGTAAATGAACCAAAATGCTAAATATTACTTATTAACTGTCAAAGACAGAACCAAAGGAGAAGAAAAATCCTTTTCCTTCTTAGTGCTGTTTAGTTGAAAAAATGACATAGGCTAGAAAACTATTCAGAGGAATATGCTGATACTTTTTATTCATTTTTACTGTAGTTTATATTTAAACAAAGATTTCATAGATATAGGTTCATTATTAGAGATTACACTAATCATATAATAAATTTTACTTATTTTTGTTTTTTGAATTATTTGTTCTCTTGTATTGAACTGTTAGTCCTATATATGAAGACTGTAGTTGTAATTATAGTGTTTTTATATCAGCATTTTATAATATTTTATGTTTTTAAGATCAATAATTTGTATTTTCCATTTTCAAAACTATATTAGATATTTTTGTACCATCGCTCTTCTAAATACCTTTTAGAATCAAACTGTTAGGTCTTCCAGAGAAGACATTCTATTGGGATATTTGTGATTCAAATGGCTTTGTCAACTAATAAGTAGAAAAATAGATATTTTCTAAATACTAAGTTTAAATGTGCTATACTACGGTAAGGTCTTAACAACAGAGGAAACTGGGTACAGGGTACATGGGAATTCTCATACTATTTTCACATTCTTTTTGTAAATCTATTTAAAAATAAATAATTTATATAAAAATAGTAAGTTTTGGCAGGGGAACATTCTATATCTGTCATTTTTGGCACTTTTTGGATGTTTTTTAAGAAGATTCATAGTTTCTGTACATTTCTATTTAGGGTGATATCTAAGTCTTTTGTTGACATTATGCATACAATTTGTTCTCCCAATTTTTCTTTCCAATTAGCTACTTCTAGAGTATGAGAAAATTCCTAATTTATGTCTATTGAACTTTTGTCTAACCACTTTTAGAAATTTACATGGAAGGAATACTAATTTTTCAGTTGATTATCTTGGATTTTCTTGTTATGCAATAAAATTATCTACAAACAACGACATTTACAACATTGTTTTTAGTGCAACCTAATAGTTTTTAATTTTTATTATTTTATTTTTATATTTTAAGTTTTATTTTATGTTGGGGGTACATGTGAAGGTTTGTTACCAGGTAAACACATGTCATGGGGGTTTGTTGAACATATTATTTCATCACCCAGGTATTAAGTCCTGTACTCAATAGTTATCTTTTCTGCTCCTCTCCCTTCTCCTACCCTCCCTCCTCAAGTAGACCCCAGTTTTTGTTGTTTCTTTCTTTGTATTCATAAGTTCTTATCATTTAGCTCCCACTTATAAGTGAGAACACACAGTATTTATTTTTCTGTTCCTGTATTAGTTTGCTAAGGATAATACTTTTCAGCTCCATTTATGTTCCACAATAGACATGACTTCATTCTTTTTTATGGTTGCATAGTATTTTATGGTGTATATGCACCAAATTTTCTTTATCCAAATGGTCACTGACAGGCATTTAGGTAGATTCCATGTCTTTGCTATTGTTAATAGTGCTGCAATGAACATGCATGTGTATGTGTTTTTATGATAGAATGATTTCTACTCCTCTGGGGATATACCCAGTAATGGGTTTGCTAGGTCAAATGGTAGTTCTGCTTTTAGTTCTTTGAGGAATTACTATACTGCTTTCCACAATAGGTGAACTAATTTACACTCCCACCAACAGTGTGTAAGTGTTCCCTTTTCTCCACAACCTTGCCAGCATCTATTTTGACTTTTTAATAATTGCCATTTTGACTGATGTAAGATAGTATCTCATTGTGGTTTTGATTTGCATTTCTCTAGTAATCAATGATATTAAGCTTTTGTCATATGCTTGTCAGCTGCATGTATGTCTTCTTTTAAGAAGTGTCTGTTCATGCTCTTTGCACACTTTTTAATGGGGCTGTTTGCTTTTCTCTTGTAAATTTAAGTTTCTTATAGATGCTGGATGTTATACCTTTCTCAGATGTGTAGTTTGCAAAAATTTCATCCCATTCTGGAAGTAATCTGTTTACTCTGTTGATAATTTCTTTTGCTGTGTAGAAGCTCCTGTTTAATTAGATCCCACGTGGTCAATTTTTGCTCTTGTTGCAATTGTTTTTAGTATGTTTGTCATGAAATTTTGCCTGTTCTTATGTCCAGGATATTATCTCCTAGGTTGTCTTTCAGGGTTTTATAGTTTGGGGTTTTACATTTAAGTCTACAATGCATCTTTGGTTGATTTTATTTTTGTGTATGGTGTAAGTAAAGGTCCAGCTTCAATCTTCTGCATATGGCTAGACAGCTATCCCAGCACCGTTTATTGAATAGGGAGTCTCTTCCCCGTTGTTTATTTTTGTCAGCTTTGTCAAAGGTTAGAAAGTTGTAGATGTGTGGTCTTATTTTCGGAGTCTTTATTCTGTTCCATTGGTCTATGTGTTTGTTCTTGTACCAGTATCATGACATTTTGTTTACTGTAGTCCTGTAGTATAGTTTGAAGTCAGGTATCATGATACCTCCAGCTTTGTTCTTTTTGCTAAGAGTTTCCTTGGCTATCTGGGCTTTTATTTTTTTGGCTCCTTATGAATTTTAAAATAGTACTTTTTAGTTCTGTGAAGAATGTCATTGGTAGTTTGGCAGAAATAGCATGGAATCTGTAAATTGCTTTGGGCAATATAGCCCTTTTAATTGTATTGATTCTTCCTATCTATGAGCAGGGGATGCTTTTCCATTTGTTTATGTCTTCTCTGGTTTCTTTCAGCAGTGTTTTGTAATTCTCATTGTAGAGATCTTTTAACACCACGGGTAGCTGTATTCCTAGGTATTTCATTATTTTTGTGGCAATTGTGAATGGGATTGCCTTTCTGATTTGGCTCTCAGCTTGGCTGTTTTTGGTTTAGAGAAATGCTAGTAATTTTTGTACATTAATTTTGTATCCTGAAACTTTCTGACGTTATCAGCTGAAGGAGCTTTTGGGCTGAGACTATGGGGTTTTCTTGATTAGAATCATGTCGTCTGCAAACAGAGGTAGTTTGACTTCCTCTCTTCCTATTTGGATGCCTTTTCTTTCTCTTACCTGATTGCCCTGGCCGGGACTTCTGATACTATGTTGAATAGCAGTAGTGAAAGAGAGGATCCTTGTCTTTGCTGGGTTTCAAGGGGAATGCTTCCAGGTTTTGCCCGTTCAGTATAATGTTGGCTGTAGATTTCTCATAAATTGCTCTTATTATTTTGAGGTATGTTTCTTTAATATCTAGTTTATTAAGAGTTTTTAACATGAAGTGTTATTGAATTTTATCAAAAGCCTTTCCTGTGTCTATTGAGATAATCATGTGGTTTCATCTTTAGCTCTACTTATGTGATGAATAGCATTTATTGATTTGTGTATGTTGAACCAATCTTGCACTAAGCATGAGCCTACTTGATCATGGTGAATTGGCTTTTTAATGTGATGTTGGATTCAGTTTGCAAACATTTTGTTGAAGATTTTTGCATCAATGTTCATCAGAGATATTGGTTAAAAATGTTCTTTTTTTGTTGTGTCTCTCCCAGGTTGTGGTATCAAGATGATACTGGCCTCATAGAGTGAGTTAGGGGAGAGTCCCCCCTCAATCTTGGGGAATAGTTTCTGTAGGAATGTTACCTTTTCTTCTTTGTACACCTGGTAGAATTTGGCTGTGAATCTCTCAGGCTCCAGGCTTTTTTTGGTTGGTGGGCTATTTAATACTGATTCAATTTTGGAACTCATTATTGGTCTGTTCAGGGAATCAATTTCTTCTTAGCTCGGTCTTGGGAAGGTGTATATGTTTAGGGATTTATCCATCTCTTCTAGGTTTTCTAGTCTGTGTGCATAGAGGTGTTTGTAGCAGTTTCCGATGGTTGTTTTTATTTCTGTGAAGTCAGTAGTAACATTCCCTTCATCATTTTTAATTATGTTTATTCGGATCTTCTCCCTTTTCTTCTTTGTTAGTCAACTTAGTGGCCTATTTTATTTTTTTATTTTTTTTCAAAAATATCAAGGCCTGGATTCATTGATCTTTTGAATGGTTTTTCATGTTTCATTTCCTTCAGCTCAGCTCTGATTTTTATTTTCCATAATCTGCTAGCTTAGAGGTTACTTCGTTCTTGCATCTCTAATTCTTTTAGTTGTGAAGTTAGGTTGTAAATTTGAGATCTTTCTGACATTTTGATGTAGGCATGTAGTGCTATGAATTTCCTTCTTAACACTGCCTAAGCTGTGTCCCAGAGATTCTGGTATGTTGTATCCTTGTTCTCATTATTTTCAAAGAACTTCTTGATTTCTGCTGTAGTTTCATTATTTACCCAGAAGTTATTCAGGAGCATGCTGTTTAATTTCCATGTGATTGCATGGTTTTGAGCAATTTTCATAGTCTTTTTTGCATATTATGATATTTTTATTGTTTGATGTTTTCACTGTGTTTGTGAAATTTTTTTGTTTTTTACTTTTAAGTTCTATGGTACATGTGCAGGATGTGCAGGTTTGTTATATAGGTAAACATGTGCCATGGTGGTTTGCTGCACAGACTTCCATTTTTATTGTGCTGTGGTCCAAGAGTGTGTTTGATATGATTTTGACTGTTTTACCTTTGTTAATGACTTTCTTTTTTGTTTTTTTTTGACGGAGTCTCTTGCTCTGTCACCCAAGCTGGAGTGCAGTGGCGCGATCTCGGCTCACTGCTAGCTCCCGGGTTCATGCCATTCTCCTGCCTCAGCCTCCTGAGTAGCTGGGACCACAGGCGCCTGCCACCATGCCTGGCTAATTTTTGTTTTGTTTTGTATTTTTAGTAAAGACAGGGTTTCACTGTGTTAGCCAGGATGGTCTCGATGTCCTGACCTCGTGATCCATTTGCCTCGGTCTCCCAAAGTTTTGGGATTACAGGTGTGAGCCATCACGCCCGGCCTCTGTTGAGGGTTGTTTTATGTCCAATTATGTGATCTGTTTTAGAGTATGTGGCATAAGGCTACAAGAATAATGTATATGTTTAAGGTCTACTAGATCCATTTGGTCCAATGCTGAGTTTAGGTCCTGAATATCTTTGTTAATTTTCTGCCCCCCAGTGATCTGTCTAATATTGTCAGTGGAATGTTGAAGTCTCCCACTATTATTGTGTGAGGATCTGTGTTTCTTTGTAGGTCTCTAAGAACTTGCTTTATGAATCTGGATACTCTTGTGTTGGGTGCATATATATTTAGGACAGCTCGGTCTTGTTGAATTGAATACTTTACCATTATGTAATGGCTTTCTTGGTCTTTTTTTATTCTTGTTGGTTTGAAATCTATTTTGTCTGAATTTAGGGTTGCAATCCTTGCTGTTTTCTGTTTTCCATTTGCTTGGTAGATTTTCCTCCATCCCTCCATAATAATATAAATAAAATATTTATATTAATATAATATTTATATTAATATAATATAATATTTATATTAATATAAATATAATATAAAATGTTAATATTTACCATTAACAAAGGTAAATATTTCTAATGTTTATGCCTCCTTTTATTTTATTTTTATTGCATGAGCAAGTACTTCCAGTACAACTGTTGTAAAGAAATATTAGAGTTTTGTCTTATACCTGACATTAGTAGAAGCATGCATAATCATCTCAATTGAATGGGTGTGTGAATAATTCTTTTATCCTTACCTAAATTCATGAATACAGAATTTGACCCAACCCCTTTCAGAAGATAGCGAGAATATCCTATGATGTTCCTTTTTTGATTTCTTATAGAAGACAAACCCTGTAGTACATTTCTTAGTATGGAATCAATCTTTGCATCCTTGTAAAACCTAATTAAGTATGTTCTATTATTCTTTAATAATAGAATGTCTGGAGGATTCCATTTCATGGTGTTCTAAGAAGTCATCATTCAGTTGGAGGTTTGCCTTTTATTTTTGTATATGTGTAGTTTGGGGTATTTGCTTAGTTTATATTGGGTTTTATCTTTTTTGAAAAAAAAAAAGGCTTTATCTTTGAATAACCTAAGAAAAGTGTCAATTTTAGTCATATGACTTGATGTTTTCACAAATCCAAACATGTGTGTTAACATCACCAAAGGCAAGGTATAAAACATATCTATTACTCCCCAAGTTTTTCTTATACTTCTTTGCAGTCAATACTCTCACACCATCCCAGATCCAGTTAACCTCTAATTTGCTTGCTGTCAGCATAGATTTGACATTTCTAGAATTTAATGTGAATGGTACCATGCAGAATGTAGTCTTTCATGTGTGGCTTTTTAAATTTATTTTCTTTTTTAAAAAATTGACAGCTAACCTTGTATGTTTTTATCATGTACAATGTTTTGAGAGTTATTCGTGTGGTTCATGCATCATTAGTTTATTTCCTTTAATTGTATGGATATGCCATGAGTGATTTACTCATCTACCAGCTGAATGGAAATTTGAGTCATGTCTAACTTCGGGTTACTTTTGATAAATAATCCATAAACAGTTTTGTATACTATTTGTGTAGACTTAAATTTTTATTTCATTTGGATCAATACCTGGGAGTAGGATTCTTGCCTCTAGTATTGCAAGTGCATGTTTAACTTTATAAGAAACTATAAAATTACATTCCCATTAACAAATATCTGAGAGTGTCAGTTACTCCAGATCATTGTCAATATGCAATGAGTCTTCAATTTTAGCTGTTCTAGTAACTAGTGACTGTGTAGTATAATAGCAGTAGCAGTCTATCATTATAGTCATAGTTCGCATTTTCCTAATGTTGAATGATGTTGCTAATCTTTTGCCTATTTGCCATTCAAAATTCTTTACTGGTAAAATTTCTGTTCAAATCTTTTTCTGTTTATTTTTAGTTGCTTTTAAAAATATGTGTTTATATTTAGATTTAAATGTTCTTTATATGTTCTGGCTAAAGGTATTTGTGTTCATTGTATTTCCTCTAATTTGTACCTTGTCTTTTTATATTCTGACTCCTAGTGACTCAAAAGGCAAAAAAATACCCAGGTCATAGGAGTTTCTCCTATAGTTTCTTCTATAAGGTTTATAGGTTTAGGTTTTACATTTTAATATTAGTTATCTGGATTAGGCAAAGGTTTCTTAGATAAGAAACAAAAATATGAACCAAAAAAAGAAAGAAAAAATACGTTAGACTTCTTAGAAACAACATAAAGTAGGAGACAGTGAAGGAATATTTTCAAAGTACTGAATGAAATAAAACAAAACAAAACCGTCAACTTAAAATTCTATGCCCAGTAAAATATTTGCAATAACAAAGGTAAACTACTTTTTTGCAGGCTTACAGAAGCTGAAATAATTTATTACCTGTAGACCTACACTATAAAAGGGGTTAAAGTCCTAATGACAGAAGAAAAAATAAATAAGGTAGAAATAAGATCTATATAAAATAATAGAAACCACTGGAAATGGTTAGATATGTGGTAAATATAAAAGATATTTTCTTGTTTTATAAAATCTCTTTATAAGATAATTTGTCATTTAAGGCAAAAAAGTATTATGCAATTTATAAAATGTATAAATAAAATATATAACAATAGAAGAAAGACCAGGAGGACAAATGGAAGTCTACTGTTGTAGGGTTCTTGTACGTATAATATGTGTAGTGCTATAATACTCAAAGGTAGGCTGTGCTAAGTTAATGAAGCATACTGTAAAACCAAATGTGACTGCTAAAATCATAAAATGACTAAGTATACCAGATAAACCAAGTAAATAAATAAAATAAAATCATAAAATCTGTATGTATGCCCACAAACACATACACAAAAACTTGCAATTGGAAATTTTATGTATTTAGAAACATTCCAAATACAGAATTTCAGTGGGTGTTAAGCCAATTTGTTAAAATATTAAAATGAAATATTTTCTCATTAGTGTGTAGGAACTGCTGATTGACTTCAGGATTCATGGAAATATACAAGTCCAATTTCTGCAAATACCATTGCATAATGTGGATGATAAATGATATTGTGATTAATTATGCACAGCCACATCTGGATTCATGAATCTTCGGGAGCTATCTTTTTTAAGATACTATAGGCATAAAACCAAGAACCAAAATAAACTGAACATCAGACTTTTGAATTTTTGCATCACTAAGAGTGAAATAAATATTTTTCAAAAATAATATATATATTAAAATACATTGTTCTTATGGAAATTTTATTATTAATAAAAATACTTTTGAAAAACTGCTTGGTGGTATCTTAGGTGTCTAGTAGTTCTATTGTGGTTTTATTTTACATTTGTCTAGTGATGAATGAAGTTAAACATTCTTTCACTATGTTACTTTTCATTGGTTATCATCTTTGGTGAATTTTTTAGAAGTTATTTTGTTTATTTTTCTATTGATTTCTTTATTTTTTTTTATTGAGTTTTAAGAATTTTGTCTTTATTGTGGATACCAGTCAGTTGTATTCTATGTACCAAATATACATATTACCAATAAAAAAAATAAATAAATAAAAAATAAAAATACTTTTTGAAATGGTGTAATGTAGTAATGTATACTTAATATGTAGAAATTATTTTAAAATTATTTAAAAATGTAAACATTGGTTATTTTATGTTTGTCATTGTTTTCACTTTTCATTTTTATATGATCTATAATGTACATAATGTAATATGTATATACTTTTAAAACTACAATTTATTTTATTTGGTTATTTATTATTATAATTATGCTTTACTTAGCAATATATAAACCTATATAGTATAAAAATACATGTAAAAATGTAATATGTATATGCTTTATACTATTACATATTGCTAATTGTGAGAATTAGTATGAATATTAGTCATTTGATGACTAAAACAAATATAGTGAGATTTTAATGAATAGAAGGCTCAGTTCTAAAAGCTTTGTTCCTTCTGCTCTGAGACACTATAACTAGATGTTCAAGCATGAATTTCTGGAGAGACTTGTACAAATTCAGTTTCAGTTTTAGCACTTTCTAGCTATGACACTTTAGGAAAATTAAGGCTTATGAAATAGACTTAAAAATGAATTAGAAAAAAATTTTTATTAAAAAGCATATATTAGTACCTTCCTCATTGAGTAATTGAAAGGATAAAATAAATTAAAATATGTAAAATAATTAGAATAATGTATGAGACACACAAGTGCTTATGACTATCACTATGATTACTACTACCAATAATGACTTCTAATACTGCTTAGCATTTAATAAAGTGTCAGGCACTATTTTACAGAACTCCACATAGATTAACTCACTTAATTCTCATAAAAAGGTGGGTATGCATGAGATATATTCCCATTTTGGAGATAAGTGAACTGGCACAGAGGGATTTAAATCTTATTCTTATGTTTGTGTTAAAGCTGCCATCTATTAATATTTAAGGAACAAGTTGTTTTGATCATGGTGATAAGTAGAGTAGTAGATTGGTTAAGATAAGCTTGAAAAAATAGTTTTGTATTATCATAGGTTAGACTATCATTATGTGTGGGTTTTTATTTTTGCCCATGACATCATATTTGACAACCAAAGTCACGTTTGCTTCATAAAATGAAGTATACAAATTAGCTCTAATATTTTCAATTTACTTTGAAATGGCTTATGTAGTCAGTGTGCCTACTGACTCAAATGTTAATCTCTTTTGGGAATGCCCTCACAGACACACTTAGGATCAATACTTTGTATCCTTCATTCCAATCAAGTTGACACTCAGTATTAACTATCACAATGATTTATCAAAGGCACACATCTACTGGATTCATTTATTTTTAGAAGTATGGTAGCAGAAATCTCATGTTCTCTCTTCAATGAGCATTTTTTGAGCATCTACTTTTGTGCCTAGCACTGCTATAATTATTGGGCACCTAGTAATGCGAGGAAACAAATTTCTTACCTAAAGCAATTCACAATGAGTGAGACAGCGTAATAGCAATACATAACTGCAGGTGCTATAATGTCTAGTGATATGGGAATACAGTTATAAATTAGAGGAGGTCTCCATAAAGGGAGGATACTTCAGCTGTATTCTCAGCATGATAGATTTTGTGGGTTGTTTTTTGTTTTCAGACGAACTAGGCATTCAACATAGCAGGTGTAAAGACATTGAACTGTGAAAGAACAGAGCATGCACAGGATACAGTCAATTCAAAGCGATTGCAGGTGAAGATGTATAAAGGAGATGGGATTAATTCATAAATGGTTTAGCTTGTATCCTATAGAAAACAGAAAACTGATTAAGGTAGTTTCCATAATCAAATGTGCTGAGTCAACAAAAAGATATGTTGGAGCTTACCCTGTGTCAGGCACCGTGTAAGCCCCCTGGAAACACAGTGATGAAGAACATAAAAATGCTTCCTACCCTTGGGAAACTGAGGGTATTGAGGACATACCAAGATACTGACAATCCTTTTGGAAGGTGAATTGGACAGTGATATTATTGAGACCTAGAGGAAGAGAATTAGAGTTAGGGAGGAATATGCTGCCCCATTGAGTTTTTGAAATGAATTTCAAATTCTTTTCCCATGGCTGGACATACCATGGAGCCAGTTAAAATAATACTCCTCATTAATAAGGTGCTAGTTCAAATGTCACCTCCTCAAAGAGGGCTTCTCTGACCACCTTAGCCACAGGAAATACTCTTCACATATACAAGAACCTTATAACAGTGTACTTCCATTTCTCCTCTCCTGACCTTTCTGCTATTGTTATGCATTTTACTTATGCACATGCTATAAACTGCATAATACATTTTTTGCTTAGTCATTTTCCATCCCATTATCTCAATTTATTTTGTTAACACTTTTTACTACCTGTAACTATCTAATTTATCTACTTGTTCATTTTCTGTTTTTCCAACCTAGAATGCAAATTGCACGAGGGTAGATAAATGGTTCATTCTTTTTCTATTCACCATTTCATCACAGAAATGGAAACATAATAGGCTCTCAAAACATTTTTGTTTGGTGTTGAATTGATGGACATAGGAGAGAGCTCAGGCTAACTTGGAAGTCATTGATGTGTAAGCACAGGTGAGTGTGAGTGTGGGTGAGTGTGTGAAGTTAGTCTCTCTGGAATATATTCTCAGTCTTTCTGCTACCTTTCACCACCTCCTTCTCTTCTCCAAAGAGCAATTGGTTGTTACAGAAAAGAGAGCATTCAAGAAATCACGGAGGTAGAATGCAGGAACCTGGGTGCCACAAATGTAGATTATGTGTTGCTCTAGGTTCTTTTGCCTTGACTCCATATCTACCCCCTCAGTCTCTCCAGGATACAATGTGGAAAACATGGCCACTGACAACTTGGCATAACTGCCAGAATAGCTTTATTCATCAAAAAGACAGGGACAGTCCTACTTACTACTAGTTCTAAAATTCCTAGAAAAAGACTGCTGTTGGACGGGCTTTTCAATTGCAGGTACCAACCCTTGATCCAATCCATTGTGATTGGCGTCGGAAGCTTCATGAGTACAGTGAGAATGCACCCCAGCGTGCCTAGAATGGTCCTGTTTACAACTCTCAGCCTAACGTAATCATCCACAGCACCCTCCCTCACTCTCAAATAATGTGCTCTAGTTTAGGTAATAAATTATAGAGTACTTCCATAGGAACAAAATGATCCTTTCATGGTCACTATGCAGTTGGTGATTGACTTCCAGAAATACGCTTCGGGTGACAGGAGTAGAAAGTGGCTGGAAACCTAAGATGACCAAAAGGTGGGAGAACCCTCCAGGAAGCCAATTGCCTGTGTCCATCCCCCTGTCCATGCCATCCCCAGTGCACCTCTTCCAGACACGACACCTAGAGTTAGGCAGCAGAGCCTGGCATACTTCAAGATTCACCCATAGGTGTGCTGATCTCTTGAAAGCCTCGCTCTTCTCATGATCCCACAGGCAGGGGACTGAGTCAATGGTAAACTATAGAATGAGTATCAATCTGAGGTTCTCAGCTAACTGTCTCCTCCACTTTAAAGGTTTTCTTCCCTTTGACAAGCCCTGCACTTGGATTTCTCCCGAGTGAAATACTTGGTGAGGGTTTCACTGACAGACTTCTTCCCAGGCCCCAGGATGATCTTAAGATTCCTGGAAATAAACTAAGAAGTAAATTTAAGGCAGCATTTTACACTTTCATCTAATTCCTTAACCAAAATGTGTGAACCTGAAGGCAACTCAAAATTCTTAGTGAATTTCCAGATTTTTCTAGGAAGTGACAAGAAAGCAACCACGGGCACCACCCAGCCAGCACAGAGAGATATTTGCAGCGTTTTCCGTTCATTTGCATTGTTTTCTTTGACACTTTTCTGCCCTCATTTTTCATTGGACATTCTCTTGTTTTGTATTTTTCCTCTGTCTCATTTTATTCCCTTTGTCCTTTTAAAAAAATCATCTGCCTCTTTTCTGTCACATCTTCATCCCCTTCTCTTTTCCTTTCTTTCTTCTCTTCCTCCCTCCTCATTCTCTCTGTCCCTTTTCCTTGATGAGACACACTGAATGTGAAGTTGATTTGTCCCTGGACGTAGCTGTTGCTTGGGAAGATGTTAACATCTTTAATGTACATAGAAATAAATTCCAGATCATTAGAGAAACAACAGCAGCAAAATCTTTGAAGAAAATGTAATAAATAAATATATAAGAACTTAAAAAGTGGAGGAAGATGTAATGAAGACTTAGGATAAAAATAAATCACTACATAGGCTGAAAATTTTAAAATAAGATAATCATTGTCAACATAAATGGATAACATTAATCTACTAAAAGCACATTTTTTGAAGAACAAACAGAATAAAGCAAGCAGGATCAAGTAGAATTCAAGATGAAAAGTAAAATATACTTTTTCATATTGATGAAATGAATAATTCACCATGAAAATATTTTAGTCCATAATACTTACGCATTCAGAAACACAGCTTAAAATACGTAAAGAAAAAATGATTAGCTGTGGAAGACAAATTGACAAAGCTACAAAACTAGTGAGAGAGTTTATTACACCTCTCTCAAAAGTGACAGAACAGATAAGTAGTCTAAAATAAGTATAGGTATATTGAATAATAAAATGTTTGAACAAACAGAATTTAAATTCAATAGAAGTTGCATTTTTTTGTTAATGTGAATTATTTATTTGAGCAAATAGATATGTATTTCTCTAAATTTAACAAAACTGTACTTTCTAAATAACATATACAAAACATTCACAAATAATAATTATGAACTAGGAACCAAGGGAAATCTGAACAAGTTATAAAAAGCTGATTTTATGTAATCTATATCCATTAAACAAAACCCAATACAATTAAGAATTAATAACAAATTAGGAGCAAAAAAAAAATACTGAAGTGTAAAATCTATGCATATATAAAACATTCATTTATAGAGAACTATTGAGTCAGATAAAACATTAAAATGGAAATTTGCTGTTAAAATTGATAGCAAAGGTACCACTTAGATATATAAAACAATTGTGGTGCTGAAATTCTATGTGTCAACTTGCCTGAGCCATGGGATGCCAAGATAGCGGTTAAACATCATTTCTGGGTGTGTCTGTAATCTGTAAGGGTGTTTCTGGAAGAGATGTGCATTTGAATTGGTGGACCGGATAAGCAGATGCCCTCCCCCGCCTCCCCACCCCCGCCACTGTAAGTGGGCATCCTTTCATTTTCTGAGAGCCTGAATAGAACAAACAGGTAGAGTTGAATTCACCCTCTGCTTGGCGGCTTGAGTTGGGACTTTGATCTCCTGCCTTTGGCTTTCTTGGTTCTCAGGCCTTCAGACACAGACTGTGGCTTGGTCTGTTTTCTGTTGCTTTTAACAGAATATTTGGAACTGGGTAATATATTAAAAAAAAAAAAAAAGGAATTCATTTCTCACAGTTATGCAGGCTTAGAAATCCAAGGTCAAGGAGTTGCATCTGGATCTCAGGCCTTCAAACCACGCTATAGTCTTTCCTCTGTCTCCAGCTTAATGACGGCAGACTGTGGGACTTCTCAGCCTTCATAGCCATTCGACCCAATATATCTTCTAATGAATTCTCTCTCTTTCTTTTTTCCCCAGTCGTCTATTGGTTATTTTTCTCTGGAGAGTCCTGGCTAATACAATAGTAAACACTGACTATTAATGAACTTAAAAGTTAAAAAAATAAGAAATTTTGTAAATAAAAGAAATTAGTTTTTGATTTAAAAACCTGGAACAGGAAAAGTCTGATTAAAGAAAAATAGAAAGAAGAAATTAGGCCTGGCGCAGTGGCCCATGCCTGTAATCGCAGCACTTTGGGAGGCTGAGGCGGGTGGATCACCTGAGGTCAGGAGTTTGAGACCAACCTGGCCAACATGACAAAACCCTGTCTCTACTAAAAATACAAAAATTAGTCAGGCGTGGTGGTGCGTTCCTGTAATCTCAGCTACTGGGGAGGCTGAGGCAGAAGAATCGCTTGAACCAGGGAGGCGGAGGCTGCAGTGAGCTGAGATCATGCCACTGCACTCCAACCTGGGCGACAGAGTCAGACTCTGTCTTAAAAAAAAAAAAAAAAAATTAATAAAGATAGTAGCCCAAAATAATAACAAAACAAAAAGGTAAAACCTTAAGTTATCCAAAACCCCAGGGAATTCTTTTTTTTTTTTTTTCTTTTTTTGAGACAGAGTCTTGCTCTGTCGCCAGGCTGGAGGGCAGTGGCGCAACCTCCGCCTCCCGGGTTCAAGCGATTCACCTGCCTCAGCCTCCCGAGTAGCGGGGACACCAGGCACACGCAACCACGCCCAGCTGATTTTTGTATTTTTAGTAGAGACAGGGTTTCACCATGTTGGCCAGGATGGTCTCCATCTCTTGACCGCATGATCTGCCTGTGTCAGCCTCCCAAAGTGCTGGGATTACAGGCGAGAGCCGCGGCACCCAGGCCCCCAGAGAATTCTTAAATGTTTGTAAAATTTGTCAATGTATTTGAATTAGGAAACCAACTGGGGGTTATTTTTAGTACATTTGGGGAAGTGACTGGATTACATAATCTTTGGCAGAAATTGTCTTCTTTATAGTGAATACTCCTGACAATCTCAACAACCCTACCTCATAGATCTAACACACTGAACTACCCTAGCCCTTTTAGAGAAGGCACAGAGAAAATGAGGAGTTCCATGAAAGCACCATTCACCTGCTAAAAATGCCAAGTGATCAGACACAAGTCAAGACTAGATGAGGAGCACTGGGCAGGGTGATGAATTGCATTTCATAAAGCCCAAAATAGTCTATGCTCATTTACCAACTTTAAGGGCCTTCATCAGGACAAGGGCCCTCTGCCAGGAAGCAAACATCTAAAGTGGGTGACCTTGAATCTTGGCTTCCTGATAATGGACCACAAAGAATTGATAAAATCCAACTGCTTGCTGGAAGATATATGGCTTCCTTCAGCAGACAGGTGAAAGGTAAAATAGGTTGGCTTACGAAAAACAAAGAGCCCTGGACTTATTGATTTTTATAAACAAAACCCTTTGGGTGCCCTACAAGTAGAAAGATGGTATGACAATCTTTCTGGAATGAAAATAGAGATGTGTATATATTAAATATGCTTTACTTCTGAAATGTATGCTACGGTAGTAGAAAAGTTAACTGCTACTCAACTTTTTTCTTTCCATTTTGTTTTGTCTTAAAGAAGGTCGCTTAGCTTTCTCTTTCTTTTTTTTTTTTTTTTTTTTTTTGAGATGGAGTCTCCTTCTGTCGCAGGGCTGGGGTGCAGTGGCGAGATCTCGGCTCACTGCAACCTCTACCTCCTGGGTTCAAGCAATTCTTCTGCCTCAGCCTCCCAAGTAGCTGGGCCTACAGGCACATGCCACCATGCCCAGCTAATTTTTGTATTTTTAGTAGAGATGGGGTTTCACCATGTTGGCCAGGATGGTCTCGATCTCTTGACCTTGTGATTAACCGGGTACAGCCTCCCAAAGTGCTGGGATTGCAGGTGTAAGCCACAGTACCTGGCCCAGCTTTCTATTTCTAATAAAGTAGAGACCGCTGCTCTGAGGCCTCCCCAAATCCTTGATGCATGCAGGGATTAAGAGTCGGGTTGAAGCTAACTCCTGTGTATTCTATGAACTTTAACTTAAATGGACATTTTTTGGGGTAGTACTTCGTTTAATTAAAATGTTCTCCACTCTGGGTTTATAAGCTTTTCGTTCATTTCTCCATGAAATAATTTCCTAGATTATATTATCTGTTTACCAACCTACCTCACCCTCCCCTCAAGGCGCAAGCCAAAAGTCATTTGTGTAGTTTTAGGACCACACAGCAAGAGAGCAAAGAAAGGAGGAGAGGAGTTCTTTCTTTGCAGCTTTTAGTGATCATTCTGTAAATGGTATTCTGTGGATTATTTCACATTTTATTGCATTAAATCTACACACTGACCTTGCTTTATTGACAGATATCTTCAGATTATATATGAAGCTTACAAAATGTAATGACTTTGATTAAGGTTACAAAGCTGGTTCACATTGTAACCTTGATCTAATGCCAAAGTATATGCTCTCTTTGCCACTACGTAATTATGTCAATTTTAAACGCAAAATAAATTGTCTGCAGTGTTGTCATTCTTCACAAAAGATGAGCCTCAGACATGTACAGTGGACCTTTCAAGTGCCCATGGTCACAAAGAAGATTCAGAGCAGGAAATATGGCACCTTTTGATGATGGTGTTTATTTAAGTAGGAGTGGCACAGGCTTGATTTTAAACATGACTGAGAAAAGATAGAGAAAGCTTCCCAGGAGATGAATGCAGTTGCCAAGGAAAATGCACAATTCAACCTTTCTTCACTCAATAGCAATTGAAGTATGAATGCATTTAAACCCCGTCTAGTTCTGATTTCGTATCCAAAGTTATAGCTAGAACATCAACTTTGATAAGAAGTAAGTTAATTTGCTAACCCCATAGCCTTCAAACAATAATAAAGACACTTGCACATGTATTTTTTCCTGACACACACATATATGTGTCAGATAAAATACATGTGCAAGTGTCTTTATTAAGTGTGTGTGTGTATATAGATATATATATATCTTACTTCTTATCATAGTTGTTGTGCCAGAGTCTCACTCTGTCGCCCAGACTGGAGTGCAGTGTGCGATCTCAGCTCACTACAACCTCCACCTCCCAGGTTCAAGCAATTCTCTGCCTCAGCCTCCCAAGGAGCTGGGATCGCAAGTGCCCACCACCATGCCCAGCTAGTTTTTTGTATTTTTAGTAGAGACAGGGTTTCACCATCTTGGCTAGGCTGGTCTTAAACTCCTGACCTTGTGATCCACCTGCCTCGGCCTCCCAAAGTTCTGGGATTACAGGCGTGAGCCACCATGTCTGGCCTATACATTTATATTTTTACCTGGTTTTTCTCGCTCCATATATATATATGTATATTTAAACACACAAAATATGTGTGTTTAAATATCTGCACATATACAACCGTATGTCACTTAAACGACAAGAATACATTCAGAGAAATGGTTAGATGATTCTGTAGTTGTGCAAACATCATACAGTGTAGTTACATACATGCAGATGGTTTAACCTACCACAGACCTAGACTATACGGCATATAGTCTGTTGCTCATAGGATACAAGCCTTACAGGATGTTACTGTGCTGAATACTCTAGGCAATTGTAACACATTGATAAATATTTGTGTATCTAAATATATCTAAAAGATACCATAAACATAAAGTATTAAAAAATTTAAAACAGTACACTTCTATAGGCCACTTACTAAGAATAAACCTTGCAGAAATGGAACCTGCTCTACATGAGTCAGAAAGTGTGTGGTGAGTGAATGTCAAGGCCTAGGATGTGACTGTACACTACTGTAGTTCATAAATACTCTACACTTAGGTCACACTCAATTTATGTTTAAAAAATTCTTTTGTCAATAATAAATTAAACTTAGTTTACTATAACTTTTTAACTTTATCAACTTCTTATTTTTTTTAATTTTTTGACTCTAATAACATAGGCTAAACCACACGTACAGCTGCACAAATACATTTTATTTTTTATGTTCTTATTCTGTAAGCATTTTTTATTTAAAATATTTTTTTTTTCGTTTTTTACCTTTTAAAACTTTTTTGTTAGAAATTAAGACACACATATCAACCTAGGCTTCCACAGAGTCAGGATCATCAATATCACTGTCTTTCACCTCCACATCTTGTCCCACTGCAAAGTCTTCAGGGGCAATAACAAGCATGGAGCTGTCATCTTCTATTACAACCATGCCTTCTCAAATACCTCCTGAAGGACCTTAGTGAAGCTGTTTTATGTTAACTTTTTTTTTTTTTTGAGACAGGGCCTCAATTTGTCACCCAGTTTGTCGCTGAGACTGGAGTGCAGTGGTGTGATCTCAGCTTACTGCTACCTCTACCTCTTGGGCTCAACTGATCCTTCAAACTCAGCCTCCCAAGTAGCTGAGACAACAGGTGCACACCACTATGCCTGGCTAATTTTTTTGTTGTTGTTTTAGAGATGGAGTTTCACCATGTTTCCCAGGCTGGTCTTGAACTGGGCTTAAGCAATCTGCCCGCCTTGGCCTCCCAAACTGCTAGGATTACAAGTTTATAGTTAACTTTTAAAAATATTTAAGTAGACCAACATGGCACATGTATACATATGTAACAAACCTGCACGTTGTGCACATGTACTCTAGAACATAAAGTATAATAAAAAAAAAAAAGATAAACATTGATCTCGTTTAAAAAAATATTTAAGTAGAAAGAGTACACTAAAATAACAACTAAAAGTGTAATATAGTGAATAGCAGGCAATGGGAATTTCTCAGCTGCACTATAATCTTATGGGAGCATCGTTGTATAGGAAGTCCATCAGTGACCAAAATGTTGTTATATGGTACATGACTATGTAATCTATGTACATAGAACTATTATATAATAATATATAGTATTACATATATAGTACACACACACATACACTTTGCATATATAAAGATTATTCTGTTTCAGGTAACATTAGGCAATTCTAAATAGTTTAAGCATAAATGGGAATTTCTGGAATTATACTGGGCTGTCTCACGGGATCAGAGAAACATCAAGCTGGAAATCAACTAGAATTTATTTAACCAGAAGACTTTGATGTCAGGGGTTTATTAAACTTCTCTCCAGATTGTTGACATAAATATGGCTTAACTCACAATTTGATCAGCACATCTTAGATTGGTGTCCAATTCTGGACAAGCCAGAACTGCCTGATGGTGCATAAGTTGTATAATATAGACATATAATAAAGACATGGAGATGAAAAAGATTCATCATTGTTTTGGGGAGGTAATAAACACAGAAGAGGGAATAGTTGTTAGCCTGGATAATACATTTTTCTATGATAATTTTGATGAAAACTTCCTCCAAACTTTATTTTTGGTTTCTAATAGTTCAAAAAATCAGGTCTGGTTAAGCATTAAGTACAGATTTTGGCTTAATTAAAATCTTGATTTTATTTAGTTGGGTCCTCTCAGTTTAGGAATTATTATAATAACAACATATTATATTTTTTAAAAAAACAAAATGATGCATTCAGCATGACTGAGCCTCTACTCTATAGTAGGAACTTCCCATATTATACTTCCCAAATATAGCCATATCAGTATATAGCCACGCTACCTATTCCTCTTACAATGAGGGGTTGGCACTCCTGCATTGACAACTTTAATTTATGCTCCTTTCCATTAAACCTGAGTAGGGTAGAATTTTGTAACTGCTACAAACAACAGAATTGGTGGAAGTGACAATGCATGCCAATCAAGGATAGGTCATAAAATGCAACAGTTTCTGCCTGGCACGCTCTCTCCCCTTGGAATGCTTGTTCTGAGGGAAGCAAGCTGCCATGTTGTAAGATACCACCTAGAGAAACTGAGGCACTGGCTGACAACCAACATCAAATGCTAGACATATGAGTAAACAAGCATGTAGTAGGCCCCACCCTCCAGGCCTCGAGACACTCAGGGAAGGAGGCAGCCTTCCTTTGTTGAACCCTGGAGAGAGTGCAGATTCCTGACACATTTAAATGTTGTTGTTTTAAGCCTATAAGTTTTGCACTGGTTTGTGATGCAGCATTAGCTAATTGGTACTGATATTTGTATCTGGATGTTGAAAAACCTAATATTGTGGTAGTAGGTTTGTGACTAAGTAACAGGTAGTAGTTGAAAGGATGTAGAGGAAATCTAATGGCCCTTTTGGAGTCTATCAGTTATGGTATAAAGAAAAATGAAAAAGTGTTCTTGGAAACCGAGAGAAATTAAGTGATTTCAGGGAGTTTAGCAAATGTGCCATGTGTCATAATGTGGCAAATAGAAAATGCCTCATGAACTGGATGATCTAGCTGCAAAGATTTCCAGGCAAAGTGTTGACGGTGTTACCTGGTTATATTTTTACTTGCTTATAATAAAATGTAAGAAGAAAGATTCAAGCTAAAGAAATAACTGTTAAATAAAAAAGAGTCAGTACTTAATGGGTTTGAAAATAAAACTGTTTCTCATTTCCATCTTCCTCGTTCCAAAATTAAGAAAGGGTTTTACAGCAAAGATAAAATCCAGAAGAGACTATAAGATGCATTATTAAGACTTCAGAAAAATCTAAGGTAGTTTCTCAGAGAGTCGTTAAGTCAGACAAATGGTATGCCTTCTGGATCTTTTTTATTCAACAAAAGGCCCTGAAAAGGTCATGCCCCACAGCTGATTTAAACAGAAAGTCTCAAGTAGAGAAAATCTTTTCTTGAATAGATTCGTAAATGTGGATCTTTGTCAATTAGAATTGATTATAAATTAATTCATAAAAACCCCTCAAAATTAAAAAGAATTACATCAGTTTGAACAGATAAAAACAATACAAAATTAAAATAGGTCTTGGTATCTCCAAATTACTCCTATCAGAAAGCATTCTGAGAAAGCTGCATGGCTACAAATAGCAGCCATTTCGAATGGAAAAATAGGATGACTCACAGAGTAAAGCTAAGAGGTAAATGGGTGGAAATGAGAACCATAGAGAATCATTGCAGACATTAGACTGAGTTCTCACCCAGTAACCAGCATCATTTTCTAGCTGAATTTCAGAAGTGCTATGGAGCAGTAACTACTGAATGTGTCCCATTTTCTCTTCTTTGAACAGGAAGGTCCATAGCAGTTAACCAAAGCCTGTTTCACCATTGTATGCTGGGCTTGCAAGGGGCATATAACTTGCCTTTTTAGTTCACAAGTCATCAGATGTAAAGAAACTGTACTTGAAGAGCTATCTTTGAAGATTTTCACCTCAGAAGCCTTCATGGCAGCTGGGCATGATTTGAATGCTAAGAACCTGGATTTTGAAATGATGCATCTTTGAGATAAGACTCAAGGTTTTGGAAGAGACAAATGAATATTTTTTTGATATGGAAGAAGTAGGATTATTGTGGTCAGAGAATGGATTGTGGTAGATAGTATTTTCCAAAGATAGAAACATCAACATTTATTTGATTCCTCACGTTCTTCTTACAGGGTGACACTGAAACTCTTTCATCAAGAGATGAGTTTATGTGACATTTTCTAGAAGCAGGTGTGCTTTCATAACCACCTTGCTTAATGGCATTAATAATGACAATGTGACTATTTCCCAGACTAGGTCACAAAAGGCAATGACTTCTACCTACTTTCTCTCTTCTCTCTCTCTCTCTCTCTTTCTGTTTCTCTTTTTCTCTCTGGAACACTCATTCTTTGGTCAAAGTTACACACTATGCTAGGAGGAAGTTCAAACTAACCTGTGGGGATATCACATGGAGATGCCATTTGGAGAGAAAATTAAGAGCTGCAGCCTTCCCCAACTACCAACTACCACTTCACCAACTGCATGAATAAACAGAGTTTCAGATGTTCAGAGTCCTCAGATGTAGAGTCACTTCAGGGTGCTTATGGGAGCCAGCTTTTCTCAAATCCTACTCAAATTATAGATTTATGAACAAGTAAATGTTATTGTTTTAAAACAATTTATTTTGGGGTATTAATTATGAAGCCTTAGGCAACTGAAACAAAAACTACATATGTTGGAATATTTATATTATAAATTTTGAAATTAATATGCCCATATTTTATCAACTTCTGACTAAAAACTGGGATCACGTGAACATTCATGACAAAACACCATGGCTCTAATTCCCCACCCACACAAGCAGAAACTCATTCTTCATCAAATCACTATCTTGGTCTTTTGTGCTCTACTGCTTAAAAAGAAGACACACACACACACACACACACACACACACACACACACACAACGGTTCTTCCCTATCTAGACAATTCAAATCACTTTCATTTAAAACATCAATTTTTTTTTTACTCTAGGAAACATAGTCCCCAGAGATGCATTTCTGTCTACCTATAGTTAGATATAAAAAGATATTTTTTTTCTCTCTGTTCTCAGGTCCCAGCCTCATTGTCAATGAGAAATTGTTATTGAGTCATAATCAGAGTCACTAATGCAAAATTTTGTTCCATGTGATTTTCTTTGATGTAAAGAAGATCTTTTGGGCCCTCTGTTGGTGCTGTACTTTACATTGAACTGCTAGTCTTTACTTTAAGTCTTTATTCATCTGTTCTTAATTTTTGCTCAACATTCAGCCTCTTTTATCCTCCCTCCCTCCCTCCCTCCCTCCCTTCCTTCCTTCCTTTCTTCCTTCCTCCCTTCCTCTTTTTCTCTCTTTTCTTCTTTTTTTCATGACCGCAATGCTTGGCTTCCCTGCAGCTTGCACTGCAACCTGCTGGCTTCCTGCTCTTCTTGCTAATGGCTGGATGAAATTGCAGATATCTTTTGCTTCAAAGAGAGAGCCCCACCTCTGAATTGTCTCTGGCATCATCAGCATTCTGCTGCAGCTTTGGCAGTGGAAGCAGTGCTTTACATTACTGAGAAGAGACTGATAGGGAAACAGATTCCCATTGTGCAAAGCACTGATGTTTTTTGCATTCCACCATTGTACCACTTTCCAGAAACTACAGCTTAAGGGCATCATTGGGTAATTGTTTTATACCCAATGTCATCGTAGGTTTCATGTGCAAATATCTTTGTTATAACACTAGCGTTCATCCTTTCTTGCACCTGTTTTCTCAGTTAAAATTAATGTATATCAATGTTCCTACATGGTTTTTGAAAATATAATTTTAATAGTTGCATATAGCATTCAACTTAGTGGATCAACTATAACTTACTCAGTCATTCCATTATTATGAAAACAGTACATTGCTTCCTATCTTTCACCATTTGAATTCCACACATGTGAGAACCTATTTAATATAATAGTACTTTTCCCACATAATGGACAACTTATTTAATCCCATCAAGAACTAAAAAACTATGCTTCCGAACACATATTGCTATTTTTATTCCCTGAAGTGGTCTGTTCTCACTTTCATTGCCACCTTCATTATACAAGAGAAAACATTTTCCTTATTCTTGCTGGGATCAGGTGTTTATTCTATTTATTACATTTTGCCAATTTCATAAATAAAAAAAGACTGGTTGCCCTAGAGTACATTTTTTGATTATTGGCAAAGATAAACTTTTTTTCATAGCTTAATTGTAATGTTTACTTGTTACTATTTCTCTTATGAATTGTCTGGTTTTGCTCATTTACCTTCGCCAAAAGTCATAGAACTAGTCCCCTGCAAAGCTCGTGTTTGACGCCAGGATTTCCAGACTCTGAGCAAGCCATATCATCGCATTTCTCATCTATAATGGCATAAAGACATGGGATTTTTAATAACGTGATAATCTAAGAAGTAAAACTAGAAAGCAGTGGACAGTCAATAAATAATTCTTGATAATATTGTTATTTTGTTATTATTACATAAGTAACTTCATTGTTCATAAGAATATTAGGTCGCAACAATGACAGTAATCATCCTTATTTGATTCCTGATGTTTACAAGACGACTCTTGTTTTGCTGCTAAGTATCATTTTGAACATTGATTCTAAGAAGATACCCCCTATTAGAAAGAGTTTTTTAATTTAACAAGGCTTTTTGATTTCTGTTGAGATGAATTTCATTTTGCTTTGTTTTCTTTGACTTGATCAATTTATTTGGTGTTTTATTATAAAAAAAAGTTCCTCTTTTGTGTGTTTAAAAAATCAACCTTATTTGGTCAAGGTAGAAATGTTTTAGCAAGCCATGGCACGGTGGGTCACACCTAGCACTTTGGGAGGCCGAGTTGGAAGGAATACTTGAGCCTAGGAGTTTGAGATGAGCCTGGGCAGCACAGAGAGACTACATCTGTACAACAAAATTAACAAACTAACTGGGCATGGTGGTGTGCACTTCTAGTCCCAGGTTCTAGTGAGGCTGAAGTGGGAGCATCACTCGAGCCTAGGAGATCCAGGGTGCAGTGAGCTACAATCAGGCCACTGCACTCCAGCCTGGGTGACACAGTGAAATGCTGCTTCAAAAAAATAAAAGGAAAAAGAAAAAGAAATAAGAGAAAAAATTGAGGGTTTCCAAATCAAATTCATTGACCTATAGTTTTCTGTTTGCATTTTTCTGGCATATTTTGTTATTGGAGTTATATTTTTCTTACAAATTAATTGGTTTGTTTATTTGATCTGGGTTTTAGATTGTCTATTGTGTGAAAATTTTCTGCTGCTGAATATTTCTAAGAACTAGTCTTTATGATCTACAAGACTTGAGTGAACTTGGGTCATTCTTTAACAAATTTGTAAACTACCTCTCTTGTTTTCTAGTTACTGATTTTTCTACTTCATTTTGTAACAATTTTGGTAACTTGAATTTTAATATTTTGTAAAAATTGATACATAAAAATTTCAGATTAATCAATATATGCTACCTGTTGTATTATAAATTAAACATTTCTTTAAAATTACTATTGCATTTCCTTCTTTCTCACTTTATTTGTAGTTACTTAATTCTTTTTCAGATTTACTTTGTTGAATATTTATTTTTCAAAATACAGAGTATTGTTTTATAATTTATTTTGCACCGTTTACTGTCATTAATTTTTCTTTAAAACTCAAAATTTTCACTTTCTTTTATAGAAACTTCCAGTGCATTACATTACTATTATTTATTATTAAAATTTTGAGTCTGTAAAGTTACCTCTTTATGCATCTTTGCTATTAAATTTAACTCCAGATAAAGTGCTTTTATAAATTTCATTGATTTAAACCTTATTTGTTGATTGTCAATTATGTGCTAAGCAAATACTTGTCATCCATGATATAATTATAAATATGATATTGTTATTACTACTTGAAGCTTACATGCAGAAAAATAAATGTTGGTAAATAAAGATTGATGAGCAATGGTGGTAAGCATTGTAATAATAACCGTGCAGTCCTGTTGAAATACAGAAAAGAAAGTATATATAAGAAGTACCATATAATATATGAATATTTAGTATTGCTTTTACTTTTTTATTTTCGTCTTGTGTCATCTTTAAGACATTATCCAAAAGACAGAGTCTTGCTTTATCCCTCAGACTGGAGTGCAGTGGGGCGATCTCGGCTCACTGCAACCTCTGCCTCAGGGGTTCAAGTGATTCTCCTGCCTCAGCCTCCAGAGTAGCTGGGATTACAGGCGCCCACCACCACACCTAGCTAATTTTTGTATTTTTAGTAGAGACGGGGTTTTGCCATGCCAGGCTGGTTTTGAACTCCTGGCCTCAGGTGGTCTGCCTGCTTCGACCTCCCAAAGTGCTGGGATTACAGACATGAGCCACTGCACCTGGCTGACTTTACTCTTTTGTGTGTTCTCCCTTCCACTATTCTCTCTCACTCCCCAATGGATAGGATACTGATGGGATGTATCCAAATATTGACTGTTTTCTTTCTTTCTTCCCTACTTTTCTTCTTTCCTTCATTCCTTCCTTATATCATAATTTATCTGTCTAATCTGTTAGTCTGTGCAGCTGCAGACAAAGAAATCTCCCCTCATGCTTGGACTGGTTACCAAGGGCTGTATGTCAGCCTAGAATATTTATAAAGCGACTTCCACAATTAATAGGAATTACATGAGAAACAATTTGGACATCTCTGTGTTAAAGAATTGTCTCTTCTCCTGGTATTTTCAGAGACTTTAATATGCTTTGAAATCTCCAAGAAAGAAGTGTAGGATGAAGCATATTTTATACTAAGTATGGACTCCTTTGATCTGGTAGCTTCATGAGAGAACAATGTTCCTTGCAACAGATTTTAGGAAGAGCTCATTTATATTACTGTGAATTTTAGGGTTTGGGATCCTGCTAGATCCAGAAAATGAGCCATAGAAAGACCACTGAATTTGTCTACATGTATTAGGAAATGTTAATTGCAGGATAAATCACAAGTAAAACAAAAAGCTCACACACAAATAATGAAATATACAATACAGTATGTACACATACGCACTATTTAAACCATAAATCATATAGTGCCTTGCAGTACTATAAAACAAAATCGTTTTAGTGAGACTTGTTTCTCATGTGTCACACGTGTGTGATGAATTACATACAAAATGGCTATTAGAAGATTTAGGAGAAAACAAGTTGCTCTGTTTTCTGAGACAGCAAAATGGCATGAAAAATGTAACAAATGATTGCAAGGCTGACTTTTTATTTTTAAATTGGTGAGACTTATGATTAACATTTACAGGAACCAAACTATATTCAGCGGGGGGAAACATAACAAATTAAACCTACCACGACTTGGTTTTCACTGAAGAGGAACTCATAGTGAGGAGAGAATTTCTGTACTTTTAAGGCATCAACACCACTAGGATTAACTGAAGTTTGATGATAATTCAAAACAGGATGATGAAACAAGCCATTAACCCAAAGGATCTTCATTTCCAGGATAAAATATCATTAGACTGTATTATTTTTTCTTTATTTTGAAATAATTTCAGACTTACAGATGACTTGCAAAAATCATTTCTGCACACCTTGCACCAAGCTTTCCCTAACTTTAACATTGCACATAACCATGGTGCAACTATCCAAACTAAGAAGTTAACAATACTAGTACCTAAACTACAGACTTTCTTCAGATATCCACAGTTTTTCCACTAATGTTCTTTTGCTGATGTTGTTCCAAGATTGTACATTGCATTTAGTTGTCATATATCTTTGTATAATTTATATTAATTCCTGTTATTCCTTGTCCTGGTGACCTTGATGCTTAAAATGTGCTGGCCAGGTATTTGTAAAACGTTTACCAATTCATGTTTGTCTGGTGTTTTGCTGTGATTAGACTGAGGTTATATATTTTGGGAAGAACACCCAGGAGGCAACGGCCTTTCATATTGCATCATTATTAAGGGCACACAATATCAATGTGACTGGTGATGTTAACCTCATGTCATGTCTGCCAGGTTTCTCTGTTGCAAAAGCACTGTTGCCTTTACACCTTTCCTTACTCTATTTATTAGATGACTCGCTAAGTCTAACTCATACCTAAGGGGTGAGGAATTAAACTCCACCTACTGGAAGGCGAAGTATCAACCATAGTAATTAATAAAGATGAAAACTACCATCGTAATTAATAAAGGTTAAAACCACCATAGTAATTAGTAAAGATATTGGGTGAGATTCCTTGAAGTTATGCAAACATCCTGTATCTCTTTAATATTTTATCTACTAAATTTAGCATTTATCAGTGGATCTTGGGTGCAGCAGTTATGATTGTGTTCTATTGATAATTTTCCATTTCTCCCATTCTTCCATGATTATTAAAATTTTTCTGTAAGGAAGAGTTGGCATTTCTACTTCATTTATTGTTTTATTCAATTAAGTACTTGTTATTAGTATGTGTTTATGAATATTTATTTAATTCTTTGGGTTATTACCCAAAACTACCATTTTTTAATTATGTTGCTTAAATGGTTCCAACTTGGGTCACTGGGAGCTCTTGTGGATTGCCCTCTGTGACCTCAAGCCATAAAGTAGAATGCTCAGAAAAACCCAGGAAAGAAAAATACTTCTGACATAATAAATAAAATTTGATCATGGGTTCCTTTGATCTGGGACCTTCATGAGAGAAGAATGTTCCCTGCAACAGATTCTGGGAAGTGCTTTTTCATGCTATCAGGAATATATGGGGTTTGGGAAACTGCCAGACTCAGAAATATCAGACTCATGCTGATATTTTCCTGTTTTTAAAAGCATTTCTTACATGCTGGCGTCAAAAGATGCACTAGGCTTATCTTTTATTCTTCCTGTCCCAGCCTTGGAATCATCCATTTTTCCAAGGAGCCCAGAATGGTGTTTAGAAATAAAAAGTAAATCTTTCTGTCCCTCTTCAGAAATATATAAAATATATACAGATGTATAAATACACACATGTATATATATATAAGCATATGTATGCATATGCATATATATACACATATGTATGCATATGTGTATATAGATACATACTTATTTCTGTATCTATGTATCTGTAGATACATTTTTAAAACAGGAGGATCTATTCATATACCCAACCTCAATCCAGAACCCTGGGCTCATTGTAGCATTTCTCCATTGCTTATTTGTAACGTCTTTCTATGGAAGCGAGAAATTTGGCTTTTATTGTCTAAATATATTTTATTTTGTCAAAACCTAGTGTATATGTAAAGTAGTTTTTGAATGTCTTACCAATTAAAATACAGTGTTTATATGCAGTTCTTTTTGCCTTTACCCTCATGATATATGGCTGAAATCACTATCTTCTGAGGATAATTATGCCAGTTTCTCTTTCCCACATCCTGTAGTGCGGTTGTGTTATACATTTGCATTACAGTTAGATTCATTTGTCAAAAGCCTGTATTGCATCTTGGGTTAAGAACTACTGACTTCTGCCTTCTTGTATTATCAATTAAAAGAAAACTGTTGAAACCTCCAACTCTAATCACAGATTTATTTATTCCTCATTTCAATTCCACCAGTTTTTCCTTATGTAGTTTGAACCTTGGTTAGGGGCATATGCTTTTAGTATTAATACATCTTCTTGGAGAATTGAAGTCTTTTATCATTAATTCATGTTTACTTTTGTTCCTGATAATATTTGTCTTGAAGTCTACTTTGTTTGCTTATGTGAAATCATTTTTATTTCTTCTTCCTTTTAGCAATTTATATTTTTTAGTTACCAATTGACCTTCTTGATACATACTTCAATGTACAAATTTATGCATTCACCAACACAATAAGGAAAAAATGATTTTTCTCTCAAACAGAACTTTGTCCTTTGTGGACACACCCTTAACCCCACTCCTAATTCCCGATACTTGATGATTTATTCTCTGTCATTAGAACTCTATCTTTTTGGGAATGCCATATAAATACAATTGTATAATATGTATCCTTTTTTAACTTACTTAGCTCACTCAGTATACCTTTGAGGTTAATACAAGTTGTTGATTGTATCAATAGTTTCTTTCTTCTTATCAAACAGCATTTTTCCTGAATGGATGTATCATTTCTTTTTAATCCATTGAAGAACAATTGTATTGTTTTAAATTTTGGAAATTGTGAATAAAGCTGATAAAATACTTATAATCTGATTTTTTATGAACATAAGTTTTTGTTTATCTAGAGTACACATTCTTAATGAGAAAATTGTTATCTTCAAAGTGGCGATAAAGCACAGACATACATAGAGTATATAAACAATGGCAGATAATCCTTGTAGTATTAAAATTTCATGGGGAGATAATTAACAAAAATGTTTAAGCAGGTTTTCTACTCTTGTGGTGATGAAAAACATGTTTAAAAATACTGCTCTAGAGTTTTCACCTAGAAGTGAGGTTGTCTAGTCTTACGTTAAGTGTGTGTTTTTCTGTAGAAAAAACTGTCAAACTGTTTTCCAGAGAGGCTGAAACATTTTTTTTTAAAATTTTATTATTATTATACTTTAAGTTGTAGGGTACATGTGCATAACGTGCAGGTTTGTTACATATGTATACTTGTGCCTTGTTGGTGTGCTGCACCCATCAACTCGTCATTTACATCAGGTATAACTCCCAATGCAATCCCTCCCCCCTCCCCCCTCCCCATGATAGGCCCCGGTGTGTAATGTTCCCCTTCCTGAGTCCAAGTGATCTCATTGTTCAGTTCCCACCTATGAGGGAGAACATGCAGTGTTTGGTTTTCTGTTCTTGTGATAGTTTGCTAAGAATGATGGTTTCCAGCTGCATCCATGTCCCTACAAAGGACACAAACTCATCCTTTTTTATGGCTGCATAGTATTCCATGGTGTATATGTGCCACATTTTCTTAATCCAATCTGTCACTGATGGACATTTGGGTTGATTCCAAGTCTTTGCTATTGTGAATAGTGCCACAATAAACATACGTGTGCATGTGTCTTTATAGCAGCATAATTTATAATCCTTTGGGTATATACCCAGTAATGGGATGGCTGGGTCGTATGGTACATCTAGTTCTAGATCCTTGAGGAATCGCCATACTGTTTTCCATAATGGTTGAACTAGTTTACAATCCCACCAACAGTGTAAAAGTGTTCCTATTTCTCCACATCCTCTCCAGCACCTGTTGTTTCCTGACTTTTTAATGATCGCCATTCTAACTGGTGTGAGATGGTATCTCATTGTGGTTTTGATTTGCATTTCTCTAATGGCCAGTGATGATGAGCATTTTTTCATGTGTCTGTTGGCTGTATGAATGTCTTCTTTTGAGAAATGTCTGTTCATATCCTTTGCCCACTTTTTGATGGGGTTGTTTGGTTTTTTCTATTTCCACCAGCAACGTACGAGAGTTCCAGTTGTTTCACATTCTTGTTAGTACTTGATATTACCAGTACCTTTTAAAAGCCATTTTTATAGGTGTGTATTGGTACTTATTGATGTTTTATTATATGTTTACCTAATGGGTAATATCTGTGAGCATGTTTTTATAAGCTTGGTTGTCATTCTTATAGCCTTTTGTGCATTTTTCAAAGCAGAAGATTTTCGCAGCAGTTTCAGGTTTATAGAAAAATTTGTCTGAAAGTACAGAGTTCCCATGTACTTTCTCTACCCTTCACTCTCAATTTTGTCATTATTAACATTTTGCAACAGTTTAGCTTGCATGTTTTACAACTGGTGAACTGATACTGATACATTTTAATTAACTAAAGCCCATAGTTTACATTAGGGCTTAGGGCTCACTCTCCTCCTCTTCCTCTTCCACCTCCTCCTCATCCTCTTCCTTTTTTTTTTTTTTTCTGACAGGGTCTTTCTCTGTCGCCCAGGGTGGGGAGCAGTGGTGTGATCTTGCCTCACTGCAACCCCAGCCTCCTGGGCTCAAGCAATTTTCATACTGCAGCCTCCTGAGGAGCTGGGCGTACAAGCACTTGCTACCATGTCTAGCTAATTTTTGTATTTTTGGTAGGCTGGTCTCTAACTCCTGACCTCAAGTGATCTGCCCACTTCAGCCTCCCAAAGTGCTGGGATTGCAGGAGTGAGCCACTGTGCCCAGCTAGGTTTCACTCTGTACAATTCTATGAGTTTTAAAAAATGCAAAATGTTTTGTATCTGCCACTTCAGCATCCTTCAAAATAATTCCACTGACCTAAAAATGCCCTGTGCAGCACCTATTTATCCACCCTTTACCCATCTCCTACCCTAAACCCATGGCAACTACTGGCCCATTTACTGTGTCCATAGCTGTTCTTTTTAAAGAATGCCATATAGTTGAAATTATATAGTTCATGAACATTTTAGCCTGGCTTCTTTCCATTATAAATATACATTTAAGCTTTCTCCATGTTTCTTTACCACTTGATAGCTCATTTCTCTTTATTTCTGGATAGCATTTCACTGTATGGAGGTACCACTGATCTATTGAAATACAGCTTGCTTGCTTCCAAGTTTTGGAAATTGTGAATGAAGCTGCTATAAACCTTTGTGTGCGGGCTTTTGTGTGAACACAAATTTTTTACTTATTTGAGTAAATATCTAGGATCACAATTGCTGAATCCTGTGGTAGTCCTATGTTTAGCTTTGTAAGAAATTTCCAAACTGTCTTCTAAAGTGTCTGTACCATTTTGCATTCCCACCAGCAATGAATGAGAGTTTCTATTGCTCCATACCCTCAAAGCACTTGGCGTTGTCAGTGTTTTGGGTTTCTGCCATTGTAACAGGTGTCATTGTAACAGGTGTGTAGTTCGTAAAATTTTGAATTAGGTTGATTGACTACTTATTGCTGAATTTTGAGAATTTTAAACGTTTTCCTTATACAATTCCTTTTCTCCATCTGCTTTTGAAACATTTTCACTTCATGTAGAATTGAGGAGGAGCAGAGTTTTATTTCAGATTCTGAACATGTTTCTCTGTTGTCTTCTTGCCTGCATGATTTTGACAAGTCTACTGAAATCTTATTCTGTTCTTCTCTGGGTAGTGTCTTTTTTCTCTAGTACCTTAAGGATTTTCCTCCTGTCTTCGGTTTTCTCAGTATAAATAAGATGTGACTAGACATTGTTGTTATTTTGGTATTTATTGATCTTGGTGATTTCTGAGTTTCTGGAATCTCTATTTTGGTGTCTGTAGTCAATTTGGAACATTCTTAGCCATTATTTCTTAGCTATTTCTTCTGGTTCATCTATTTTTCTTACACTGGAATATCAGTAACTTGTATGGTAAAAAATTTCATATTGTCTCATAGCTCTTGGATGTTCTGTTTCATTCTGATTTTGTTTCTCTCTCTCCTGTTTCTTTTTATATTGAATTGTGGGTACTTATTATGGATCTACATTCAAATTCACTGATTCTTCTTACAGCTGTGTTGTGTTATTAGCTTGTTGAATACATTATTTATATCTCCTGTTATGTTTTTAATTCCTAGCACTTCCACTTAATTATTTCTTATGACTTGCATCTCTTTGTTGAAATTACTTATCTGATCTTGATCCATTAGAATCTTTAACATATTAATCAGTTTTTATTAGCTCCACTTGATAATTTCAACATTTGACATATGATTTATACCCTGATGATTGCTTTGTCTTTTGGTGATCTGTTTTTCTTGCTTTTTCATATGTTGCTGTTGCTGTTGTTAAGAAGCTGGACATATTGTGAAGGAAAGTAGATAGCCAGGAAAGTTTTTGTTTGTTTGTTTGTTTTTGTTTTTTGAGATGGAGTTTCACTCTTGTTGCCCAGGCTGGAGTGCAATGGCATGATCTCAGCTCATTGCAACCTCTGCCTCCTGGGTTCAAGCGATTCTCCTGCTTTAGCCTCCCAAGTAGCTGGGATTATAGGCATGCACCACCACGCCTGGCTAATTTTGTATTTTTAGTAGAGAGAGTTTCTCCATGTTCGTCAGGTTGGTCTTGAACTCCCGACCTCAGGTGATCCACTTTCCTTGGCCTCCCAAAGTGCTGGGATTACAGGCATGAGCCACTGTGCCTGGCCTCAGGAAAGTATTTTGTATGCTTCAAGATGAGCACAAATTCTTTCTGGCAGATTTTCATAGTACAGGTTTGTGTTAAGCTAGCTAGGAGTTGTTCTGGCTTCAAAGTTAGTTTCTGCTATGGTTATCCTCAGTGCAAAATGGGCTTCAAATTCCTCTAGTGATACATGAGTTTAGGTTGTGAGCTGGTCGGACAGAGGCTATCGTTTCAATGGCTGCTTCCTCCTTGCCTCTGGATCTTCTCTTTACCCTGTGTCCTAGAAGGGATTTATCTCTTGTAACTTTCCAGTTAGTATTTTACTGTTACTTGACTCCATGATTGTTAACCTTTTGGTGGATGGCAGGCAAACGGACTGTTCCCTGATGTTCTGGTCAAGTCTCAATCTTAGGTAGACATTGTGTTCCTCCTTTCCCAGTGTCCAGCCTTCACAGTGATCCTGCACCTCCTCCAGACTTTGTACTGTGCCTGGAACATATTTTTGCCTCTCCAACTGAGTTAAAATTTACTTCTGTCACTTCACCAACTGCAATGGATGTCCATCAGTGCCTCTTGGCGTCAGTTTGTGATCACTTCCCCATGCAGATAAGGTTTTACCTCTGTATGTAATAGAGGAGATGCATGTTATGTTGATGAAAAGCCCAGAACAACTTAAGTAAACAACTGAATTAAAAAATTCATATTTGGAGTTTATCAATAAACTGGTCACAGGGGAAGAGAGAATTTGTGACCGAAAGATAGATCAGAAGAAAACGTTTATACTAAAGCATGAACATGTGAAACAAAGGAAAATACAAACAGAGTAAAAGACACATGAAATATAGTGAAAAGATGTAACATATGTGTAATTGGACTCCCAGGAGGAGAGGAAAGAGATAAAGTATGGGAGAGCAATAGTTTAATAAATAATGACTTAGAATTTACCACAAACTAGCAAGCAATATATAGCCCCAGATTCCAGAAACTGAAAAACACACAAGAAAAACATTTTGAAGACCATATCCAGGCACATAATAGTAAAATTTCAATTCAAAGACAAAGCAAAATGTCTTAAAAGCAGCCTGGAGTGGATGTTGCAGAGATGTATTAATTGAAAAGAGCAACAATAGGCTCTTTGAGGACGTCATCTAACAGATGACGTCTCAACATGAAATGAAATGTAAAATAGAAGATAATGGAATTATGCATGCAAATTACTGAAAGAAAATTAAAATCTGTCAATTTGGAAGTCTATGCTGAATATAAATAGCTCTCAGATGTTGCTATGCTTTGAATGTATGTGTTCTCACCAAAGTTATATGTTGAGACCTAAGACCTGGTGTGATTAAGAGAGGTGACCCTTGGTGATTAAATCATGAGGGCTCTGCCTTCCTGGGTGGGATAAGTACTATTATAAAAGAGCTCTAGAGACCTAGCTGGGCACAATTTTTGCCATTCTTCCCTCCTGCTGTGAGGATACAGTGTTCTTCCCTTCTGCCATGTTAAGACACAGCAACAAGGCACCATCTTGGAAGCAGAGTCAACCCTAACCAGATACTAAGTCTGCTGATGCCTTCATCTCTTGGGTTTCCCAGCCTCTAGAAACGTGAGAAATAAATATCTATTCTTTATAAACTGCCTAGTCTCAGGTAATTTGTTATAGCAACACAACTGAACAAAGACAGAAATTGGAACTGAAAAGTGTGTGTTGCTATAACAAATTACCTGAGACAAGAAACTGTAAACACCTTGGAACTGGGTAATGAACAGAGGCTGGAAGAGTTTGGAAGTGTATACTAGAAAAAGCCCAAATTGCTGTGAATGGAGTGTGTAGGGTGATTCTGGTGAAAGCTTGGAAGAGGACAGTAGAAAGACCCTAAATCTTCTCAGAGATTATCTAAGTGGTTGTGATCAGAATGCTGGTAGGAATATCTACAGTAAAGGCCATTGTTTTTCAATTTATTTATTTATTTTATTTTTATTTTTAATTTGTGTGGCTACATAGTAGGTGTGTATATTTATGGGGTACATGAGATGTTTTGATACAAGCATGCAATATGAAATAATCATATCATGGAGAATGGGGTATCCACCCACTCAAGCATTTATCCTTTGTATCACCAACAGTCCACACTCTTTTAGTTATTTTGAAATTTACAATTATTATTGACTACAATCACCCTATTTTGCTATCAAATAGTAGGTCTTATTCATTCTTTCTGTTGTTTTTTGTACCCATTAGCCATCCTTACCTCCCCCAAACCCCTTCAGTATCCTTCCTAGCCTCTGGTAACCATCCTTCTACTCTTTACATTCATGAGTTCCATTGTTTTGATTTTTAGGTCCCACAAATAAGTGAGAACATGTGATGTTTATCTTTGTGTGCCTGGTTTATTTCACTTAACATAATGATCTCCAGTTCATCCTCGTTGTTGCAAATGACAGGATCTCATTCATTTTTATGGCTGAATTGTCCTCCAGTATGTATATGTACCACATTTTGTTTATCCATTCATATGTTGATAGACACTTAGGTTGCTTCCAAATCTTAGCTATTATGGACAGTGCTATAACAAACATGGGAATGCAGATATCTGTTTGATATAATGATTTCCCTTCTTTGAGTATATACCCAACCCTGGAATTGCTGGATTACATGGTAGCTCAATTTTTAGTTTTTTAAGGAACCTCCAAACTATTCTCCATAGTGGTTTTACTAATTTACATTCCCACCAACTGTGTACAAAGGTTTCCTTTTCTCCACATCCTCACCAGAATTTGTTATTTCCTGTCTTTTGAATATAAGCCATTTTAACTGAGTTGAGATGATATCTCGTTGTAGTTTTGATTTGCATTTCTCTGATAGTCAATGATGCTAAGCACCTTTACTTATGCCTGTTTGCTTGTTATGTCTTCTTTTGTGAAATGTCTACTCAAATATTTCACCACTTTTTTGGATCAGGTTACTAGAATTTTTTCTGTAGAGTTATCTGAGTTCCCTTTTATATCCTGGTTCTTAATCCTTTGTCAGATATTTGTCAGATATGCAAATATTTTCTTCTATTCTGTGGGTTTTCTGTTTACTTTGTTAATTCTTCCCTTTGTTTGCTGTGCAGAAGATTTTTAACTTGATATAATCCCAGTTGTTCATTTTGGTTTGGTTGCCTATGTTTGTGGTGTATTGTTCAAAGAAATTTCACCCAGGTCAACATTCTGGAGAGTTTCCCCGATATTTTCTTGTAATAGTTTCATAGTTTGAGGTCTTAGATTTAAGTCTTTAATCCATTTATATTTGAATTTTGTATATGGCAAGAGATAAGGGTGTAGTTTTATTCTTCTGCATGTGGATATCCAGTTTTCCCAGAACCTTTTATTGAAGAGAGTGTCTTTTCTCTAGTATATGTTTTTGACACCTTTGTTAATAATGCAGGTGTGTGGATTTGTTTCTGGGTTCTCTATTCTGTTCCATTGGTCTATGTGTTTGTTTTATGCCAGTACCATGCTGTTTTTGTTATTATAGCTCTGTAGTATAACTTGAAGTCTTGAAGTCTGATAACATAATTCCTCCAGTTTCGTTCTTTTTGCTTAGGATAGTTTTGGCTATTCTGGGTCTTCTGTGGTTCCATATAAATTTTAGGATTTTTTTCTTAATTTCTGTGAAGAATGCATTGATATTTTTAAAGGGATTTCATTTAATCTGAAAGATGCTTTGAGTAAAGACCATTCAGATGAAGTATTGGATAAAAATAAGGAATATCTTATTGGAAATGAAGGAAATGTCACGCCTGCTAAAAAGTGGCAAAGAAAGTGGCTGAATTGTGTCCATGCTCTAGTACTCAGTGGAAGGCAGGGAAGGCAGAACTTAAGAGTGATGGGCTAGAATATGTGGCCAAAAAAATATCTAAGCAATGTGTTGAGGGTGCTCCATGGCTTTTCTTGATTGCTTATAGTGAAATGTAAGAAGAGAGACATGAATTAAATATGGAGCTTATAATTACAAACTTAATTTTAAATAGAACCTAAAGATTTGAAAAATTCTTAGCCTGGTCAGAATATTAAGGCTAAAAAGGTATGTTCAGGAGACAATATCAAAGAGTATGGCCAAGTGAATGATGATAAGATTAATATGCACATAAGGAAGCCAGATGCTCTTCTTTAGACAATGGGAACATGACCCAGAAAGCATTCCAGAGATCTTTGAGATTGTCACACCTATCACAGGCCCAGAGCACCAGGGCCCTGAGGACAGAACAGTTACAAAGGAGGGGCCCAGGACACCTGTGGGATCTTGGGGCTTGTTGCTTAACACCATTTCAAGTTTCTGCTCCCTGCATTTTGGCTGCCCCAGATGTTTCTGAAATGGATCGAAGTATATCTTGGGCCAGTGCTCTGGAAACACAAGTGGCAAATCTTAGCAGTATGTGTGTGGTGCCAAGTCTGCTAGTATGCAGAGTGCATGAGCTATGAAGGCATGGCTACTTCCACTTAGGTTCCAAAGAATGCCTCAGAGAGCCTCAAGGCCCAGGCAGAGAACTGCCACAGAGACAGAGTTGCCACAGACCATCCCCGGTAGGGCAATACTTAGTGGAGCCCATGGGAGCAGGGCCCATGCAGAGAGTCCCCACTAGGGCAATGCCAAGCAGAGTCATGCACCAGGACCACTGTGATGAGCCCTCATTAGGGCAAGGCTTAGTGAAACTATGGAGGCACGCTGCCTCCAAGATCTCAGACCTTTAGAACCACCAGCTGCACAGCCTGGGAGAATTGCAGCCACCAACTGCATCTCTGAGAGCTAGCGTGTAGGTGGTCTAGGGCCTTAAGGCCAGTTCCCACCCAGTGTGTCTAGAAGGTGAGATCTAGAGTCAAAGAAAATTATTCTGGAGTCTTAAGATTCAATATTTGCTCTGTTAACTTTTGGATTGGGTTGGAACCTATTACCCTTTCCTTCTTTCCTATTTCTCCCTTTTGGAATAGAAATGTCTATCCTATGCCTGTCCTCACCATTGCATTTTGGAATCACATAATTTGTTTGATTTCACAGGCTCACAGCTGGAAAGGATTTACCTCAGAATGAATTGTACCTTGAGTCTCATCCATATCAGATTTAGATGATATTTGGATGAGACTTTGGACTTCGACTGTTAAGTCGTTGCTGAAACAAGTTAAGAGTTTGAGGGCTATTGGAATAGAGTGATGTATTTTGTATGTGAGAAGGGCATGAGTTTTGGGGGGCCAAGGTTTTAATGCTACGATTTGAATATATGTGGCCCCTCAAAATTCATATGTTGGAACTTAAGACCCAATGTGATAGTATTAAAAGGTAGAGCCTTTAGGGGGGTGATTGAATCATGAAGGACCCACATTTATACTTGGGATTTGTGGTGCTCTTATAAAACAGCTTTGGAGAAATAGCTAGATCCACTTTTTTTCTTTTTCTTTTTTGCCCTTTTTCCATCCACCATGTGAGAACACCGTGTTAGAACACCGCGTTCACCTCTTCTGCTGTGTGAGGACACAGCAACAAGGCACCATCCAGGAAGCAAAGAGTGAGACTTCACCAGACGCTGAACCTAGTCTCAGGTATTTTGTTATTTTGTTACAGCAGGACACATGTACTAAAACAGAAATGAAGCAAAAATATAGATATTTCAAACACACACACACACACACACACACACACTTGAGAGACCATCACCAGCAGGTCCACACTAAATCAAATGTTAAAGTGTATGTTTCAGGTGGAACAAAAAAGTAACCCCAGTTAGAAGCTCAAGGAGCATAAAGAAGTAAAAAGCAACGGAAAGGGTAAAAGTGTAGACACATTTAAATGATTTCTAAGTGTATAAAAACAATAATAATGCATCATGGTGGTTAAAATATAAAAGTTCAAATAATTTAAAATAATTTAGAGGGTAATTAAATATAGGTATGGTATTCTAGCATCCTTGCCTTGTCTAATAAATGATAAAAGTTCTGATTTACATTGGACTTTAATTAGTCAAAGATTCATGAAGGATTTTCTAGGATAACAAGCTAAGAACAACTTAATGAGGGGAATGATAAGTAATAACAATAATTCCTCAGAAAAGGAAGAAGGCAGAGGGAAAAAAAGATAGGAGGATGGGACAAATAGAGAGCAATTAAGAACAGGGTAGATTAAAATACAAAAATTGACATTTAGTGTAGGAAAACTAAATAATCCAATTAAATGGCATGCATTCTTGGACTTATTTGAAAAAAACATACAAACATTAAATGTAAGTGACAGATGGATGCAAAAAGCTTGCAAACCAAAAGATGTAAAAAGTTATAGCATGCAAACACTCAAAATAGAGGCATGGTAGTAATATTAATATCAAAGTAGACTGTAAGCTGAAAATCATAGATAAATAAGCACATGTAATAACTAGAAAATTTCAATGCTCCAGAAAATTACACAAACTTTAAACTTTTATGCACCTAATAATATACTTTATCAATCAAGCAAAGTGAGTGGTTTAAGACAACAGAAATGCATTCTCTGACAGTTCTGGAAGCTGTAAGTCTAAAATTAAGGGGTCAGCAGGGCCATTTCCCCTCTGGGACTCTGGATGGAATTATACTTTGCTTCTTCCTGGCTGCTGGCTGTGGCTATAAGCACTTAGCATTCCTTGATTTTCAACCACATCACTCTGATCTCTACCTCTGTTGTTACATGGCATTTTCCTCCCTGAACCTCTGTTTTCTCTTCTTATAAGGACAGTCATATTGGATTTGGCACCACCCTAATCTGGTATGATCTTATCTTAACTTGATGACATTCACAAAGACCCTATCCAAATAAGGTCAGGACATTCACAGGTTAGAACTTAAACATATTCTTTTAGAAAACACAAATCAACCCACAATAACCTCAAAGCATATAAAGCAAATACTGACAAAACTAAAACAAGAAAAAATTTAAATGAAAGCATAATCAATGTGAAAGATAAGATACCACTATAGTACTGATAATAATATAAAGACAAAAAATCAAGAATCTGATTAAAATGATTAAGATAATGCATCTCACAATTATAAAATATATACTTCATTTTAAAAGTATATAGAACATTTACCATAATTGACCAATTATTGGATAAATGCAATTCTCATCAGATTCTAAATGATTGAAAATTTTAAAGCTTTTATTAGAAAAATGGTTTAGATTCTATAATTCATTGAAATGAATAATTTCAAATATGCAGAAGAAAAGAGAATACAAATACAAAAAAGAGGAGGCATTATAAAATATTTCACTAACTGGATAAGAATTATGGTAGCAGTCAATAGCAAAAAATAGCTGGAATATCCTATACATTTGAAAATTAAATAGTGCACTTCTAACTAATCCCTGGTGGAGGAAGACATGAAGATGAAAATTGGAAAACAAAAAATAATGAATTGAACCATAGTATAAATTTTATGTATTTAAATTTGGTACTAGAGTAGAGCTATGATTAAAGGGAAATTTATAAACTTAAACATGTGTTTAAAGGGAAATGCATAACCTTCAAAATGTGGAATATAGGTACAGTCTGTATTTCAGGAAGTTCAAAAGAAAGCATCAAATTAAAGCCAAAGAAGGTAGAAAGAAGAGAACAATAAGGACTAAACACACTAGAGTCTAAAATAAACCCATTACAAAGATAATAAATAAAGGCAAAGGTTAATTGAAATGACTAAAATAATTGATAAACTCCTAAAGGAAATAGCAAGAAAAATAAATGAATGACATAAACTTCAAAACGAAATGAGATGAACAATATGATTGCAGAATCAACAGTCACTTTAAAAAGATTAAAAGATTATAAGGGGGCACTACGAACAATTTTCTGTCCATGATTTTGAAAGTTTTAGTGAAATAAATTCCTAGAAAGTGCAATTTAACCTAACCTGACACAAAGAGGCACAATTAATCTGAATAACCCTATACCTATTAAAGAAATTAAAAATTTCCACAGAACACAACTTTAAGCTGATATGCTTTCACCAGTGAAACCAACCAAATTCTTATGAAAGAAAGGACACAGACCTTAAACAAACTTGCCAGTTAATGGAGTAAGAAGGAATACTTCCCAATTCATTTTATCAGATCAACATAACTTTAAATATCAAGATCTGACAAAGAGTTTGCAAAGAAAGACAATCTCTTTGAGGAACATACATGCAAAAATTCCTAAACTCCACTGCTCAACCAAATCCAGTTACATAAAAAGCAAATGTACTTTTCCAATTAAGCTGTCTTTTTTATTCAGAAACTGACATTTGAAAATCAATCATGCAATTTAACACATTAATAGAATAAAAGAGAGAAATCATGTAATCATCTCAGTTGATAAAATAAAAAGATTGGCTAAGGCAGGGAAAAGATTTAATTTGTAAATTACAAAACATGCATGTGTGCACATGCACACACACAGACACACACATTATATCCCTTAATTCTTGATTTCACATGTGAACTTGCAAAGTTCTAATACAAAGAAGGTTCGGATTCTAAGAGTCCTTGGAATGACTTTGGAAACAATAATTTCTAAGATGCAGTAAGAAAGGGAATCCACTTGCCAGAACGAACCAAATGTTGGGGATACGTTTAAGCTTTTGGATAAAATGCTACTTCTGATAGGATAAAAAAGAAAATTCCAAGCGAGTCTATGCCTGTTTCTTCAGATGGAGCCTGGCTGGGAAAGTAATTAAATACAGAACAGAGATTAAACCACCAAAGCTAAGGACCCTCATAGAGGCCATTGCATCCTCTGTCACCTCCACCAGAAAAGGTGCTGTTATCTATGGCTGAGAGACCCATAGATGATTCATATCACAGGACTCTGTGCAGGCAACCCCCAGTACCAGCCCAGAGCTGAGTAGACCAGCTAGGTAGCTAGCTAGTCTACAACAATCACTGCAGCTTGGCTCACAGAAGGCCACATCCACAGGAAAACAGAGAGAGTACTACATCAAGGAAACACTCTGTGGGACAAAAGAATCTGAACAACAGCCTTCAGTCTTGGACCTTCTCTCTGACAGAGCCTATACAAATGAGAAGGAACCAGAAAAACAACCCTGGTAATATGACAAAACAAGGCTCTTTAACACCCTGCAAAAAATCTCACTAGTTCACCAGCAATGGATTCAAACCAAGAAGAAATCCTGATTTACCTGAAAAAGAAATCAGGAAGTTAGTTATTAAGCTAATCAGGGAGGGACCAGAGAAAGGCAAAGCCCAATGCAAGGAAATTCAAAAGAATTATGCAAGAAGTGAAGGAAGAAATTCATGCAAATAGATAGCTTAAAGAGAAAACAATTAAAATTCAGGAGACTTTTGACACAATTTTAGAAATGTGAAATGCTCTGGAAATTCTCAGCAATATAATTGAACAAGTAGAAGAAAGAATTCAGAGTTCAAAGACAAGGTCTTCAAATTAACCCAACCCAACAAAAAGAAAAAAGGAAAAGAAAATGTAAACAAAGCCTCCAAGAAGTGTGGGATTATGTTAAACCACAAACCTGAGGAAGAAGAGAGTTCTAAAAGCCTGGAAAACATATTTAGGGGAATGATTGAGGAAAACTTCCCGGCCTTGTGAGAGACCTAGACAGCCAAATACAAGAAGCACAAAGAACACCTGGGAAAGTCATTGCAAAAAAATATTTGCCTAGGCACATTGTTATCAGTTTATAAAAAAATTAAGACGAAGGAAAGAATCTTAAGAGATGTGAGGTAGAAGTACCAGATAACTTTATAGAGGAAAATCTATTAGATTAACAGAAGATTTCTCAGCAGAAACCCTAGAAACTGGAAGGGATTTGGGAACTATCTTCAGCCTCCTCAAACAAAACAATTATCAGCCAAAAATTTTGTATCTAGTGAGGCTAAGCATCATATATGAAGGAAGGATACAGTCATTTTCAGACAAACAAATGCTGAGAGAATTCGCCATTACCAAACCACTACTACAAGAACTGCCAAAAGGAGCCCTAAATCTTGAAACAAATCCTGGAAACACATCAAAACAGAACCTCCTTAAAGCATAAACCACACAGGACCTATAAAACAAAAAGACAAATTAAAAAGCCAAAAAAAAAAAAAAGAAGAAAGAAACAAAAAAACCCCAAAGTACACAGGCAACAAAGAGCATGATGAATGCAATGGTACTTCATACTTCAATACCAACATTGAATGTACATGGCCTAAAAACTCCTCTTAAAAGACACAGAACTGCAGAATGGATAAGAACTCACCAACCAACTACCTGCTGCCTTTGGAAGAATCATCTAACACATAAGGACTCAGATAAACTTAAAGTAAAGTGATGTTTCCATCACTTTAAAAAAGTTTATTTTTAGTGAAATAAATTCCTAGAAAATGCAATTTAACCTAACCTGACACAAAGAGGCACAATTAATCTGAATAACCCTATACCTATACAAAAACTTTTCATGCAGTAGAAAAGAGAATACAAATACAAAAAAGAGGAGGCATTATAAAATATTTCACTAACTGGATAAGAATTATGGTAGCAGTCAATAGCAAAAAATAGCTGGAATATCCTATACATTTGAAAATTAAATAGTGCACTTCTAACTAATCCATGGTAGAGGAAGACATGAAGATGAAAATTGGAAAACAAAAAATAATGAATTGAACCATAGTATAAATTTTTTCATACAAAAACTTTTTGTATGAAAAGTTTTTGTATTCTCTTTTCTACTGCATGAAAAAGTTTTTGTTTCCAAAAAGCATTTCATGCAAATGGACACCAAAAGTGAGCAGTGGTAGCTATTCTTATATCAGACAAAACAAACTTTAAGGCAACAGCGACTAAAAGAGACAAAGAGGGACAGTATATAATGGTAAAAGGCCTTGTCCAACAGGAAAATATCATAATTCTAAACATATATGCAGCTAACACTGGAGCTCCCAAATTTATAAAACAATTACTAATAGACCTAAGAAATGAGAAAGATAGCAACACAACAATAGCGGGGGACTTCAATACTCCACTAACAACACTAGACACGTCATCAAAACAGAAATTCAACAAAGAAACAATATATTTAAACTATGTATTGGAACAAATGAACTTAACAGATATATACAGAACATTTCATCCAATAACAGCAAAATACACATTCTATTCAATAGCACATGGCACTTTCTTCAATATAGACCATATAATGTGCCAGAAAACGACCCCCAATAAATTTAAGAAAATTAAAATTATATCAAGCATTCTCTCAGACCACAGTGGAATAAAACTGGAAATCAACTCCAAAAGGAACCTTCAAAACCATGCAAATGCATGGAAATTAAATAACCTTCTCCCCAATGAGCATTGGGTCAAAAGAGAAATCAAGATGGATATTTAAAAGTTATTTGACTGAATGACAATAATGATACAACCTATCAAAACCTCTGGGATTCAGCAAAGGTGATGCTGAATTTCATACCAGGGATGCAGAGATGGTTTAACATACGCGAGTCAATAAATATGAGACACCACATAAACAGAATTAAAAACAAAAGTCACATGATTATCTCAAAAGAGCAGAAAAATCATTTGACAAAATCCAGAATCCCTTTATGATGAAAACTCTCAGCAAAATAGGCATACAAGGGACATACCTTAATGTAATAAAAGCCATCTATGACAAACCCACAGCCAACATAATACTGAATGGGGAAAAGTTGAAAGCATTCCCTTTGAGAACTGGAACAAGGCAAGGATGCCCACTCTCACCACTCCTCTCCAACATAGTACTGGAAATCCTAGCCAAAGCAATCAGGCAAAAGAAAGAAATAAAGGGCATCAAAATCAGTAAAGAGGAAGTCAAACTGTCACTGTTTGCTGACAATATGATTGTTTACCTTGAAAACCCTAAGGACTCCCAGGAGCTTTCTAGAGGTGATAAAACAATTCAGCAATGTTTCCGGATACAAGATTAATGTACAAAAATCAGTAGCTCTTCTATACACCAACAGCAACCAAGCAGAGAATCAAATCAAGAACTCAACCCTTTTACAATAGCTGCAAAAAATAATAATACTAATAATAAAATACTTAGCAATATACCTAACAAAGGAGTTGAAAGACCTCTACAAGGAAACTTCAAAACACTGCTGGAAGAAATCATAGACAATATAATCAAGTGGAAACACATCCCATGCTCACGGATGGGTAGAATCCATATTGTGAAAATGATCATACTGGCAAAAGCGGTCTACAAATTCAACACAATCACCATCAGAATACCACCATCATTCTTCACAGAATTAGAAAAAACAATTCTAAAATTCATATAGAACCAAAAAAGAACCCACCTAGCCACAACAAGACTAAGCAAAAAGAAATAATCTGGAGGCATCACACTACTGGATTTTAAACTATACTATAAGGCCATAGACAACAAAACAGCATGGTACTCATATAAATATAGGCACATAGACCAATAGAACAGAATAGAGAATCCAGAAATAAATCCAAATACTTACAGCCAACTTATCTTTGACAAAGCAAACAAAAACATAAAGTGAGGAAAGGACACCCTTTTCAACAAGTGGTGCTGGGATAATTGGCTAGCCACATGTAGGAGAATGGAATGGGATCCTCATCTCTCACCTTATATAAAAATCAGTTCAAGATAGTTTAAAGACTTAAACCTAAGACCTGAAACTGTAAAAATTCTAGAAGATAACGTTGGAAAAAACCTTCTAGACATTGGCTTAGGCAAGGATTTCATGACCAAGAACTCAAAAGCAAATGCAATAAAAACAAAGATAAATAGCTGGGACCTAATTAAACTAAAGAACTTTTGCACAGCAAAAGGAACAGTCAGCAAAGTAGACAGACAACCCACAGAGTGGGAGAAAATCTTCACAATCTATATTTCTGACAAAGGACTAATATGCAGAATCTACAATGAACTCAAACAAATCTGTAAGAAAAAAACAATCCCATCAAAAAGTGGGCTAAAAAGTGGACTAAGCAAGGTAATAATTTGTAGATTCAATGCCATCCCCATCAAACTACCAATGACTTTCTTCACAGAATTGGAAAAACTACTTTAAAGTTCATATGGAACCAAAAAAGAGCCCGCATTGCCAAGTCAATCCTAAGCCAAAAGAACAAACCTGGAGGTATCACGCTACCTGACTTCAAACTATACTACAAGCCTACAGTAACCAAAACAGTATGATACTGGTACCAAAACAGAGATATAGACCAATGGAACAGAACAGACCCTCAGAAATAATACCACACATCTACAGCCATCTGATCTTTGACAAATGTGACAAAAAAAAAAATGGGGAAAAGATTGCCTATTTAACAAATGGTGCTGGGAAAACTGGCTAGCCATATGTAGAAAGCTGAAACTGGATCCCTTCCTTACATCTTATACAAAAATTAATTCAAGATGGATTAAAGACTTAAATGTTAGACCTAAAACCATAAAAACCCTGGAAGAAAACCTAGGCGATACCATTCAGGACATAGGCATGGACAAGGACTTCATGTCTAAAACACCAAAAGCAATGGCAACAAAAGCCAAAATAGACAAATGGGATCTAATTAAAGAGCTTCTGTACAGCAAAAGAAGCTACCATCAGAGTGAACAGGCAATCTACAGAATGGGAGAAAATTTTTGCAATCTACTCATCTGACATAGGGCTAATATCCAGAATCTACAAAGAACTAAAACAAATTTACAAGAAGAAAACAAACAACCCCATCAACAAGTGGGTGAAGGATATGAATAGGCACTTCTCAAAAGAAGATATTTATGCAGCCAACAGACACATGAAAAAATGCTCATCATTACTGGCCATCAGAGAAATGCAAATCAAAACCACAATGAGATACCATCTCACACCAGTTAGAATGGCAATCATTAAAAAGTCAGGAAACAACAAGTGCTGGAGAGGATGTGGAGAAATAGGAACACTTTTACACTGTTGGTGGGACTGTGCACTAGTTCAACCACTGTGGAAGACAGTGTGATGATTCCTCAAGGATCTAGAATAGAATTACCATTTGACCCAGCCATCCCATTACTGGGTATATATCCAAAGGATTATAAATCATGCTGCTATAAAGACACATGCACACGTAAGTTTATTGCGGCACTATTCACAATAGCAAAGACTTGGAACCAACCCAAATGTCCATCAATGATAGACTGGAATAAGAAAATGTGGCACACATACACCATGGAATACTATGCAGCCATAAAAAAGCATGAGTTCATGTCCTTGTAGGGACATGGATGAAGCTGGAAACCATCATTCTCAGCAAACTATTGCAAGGACAAAAAACCAAACACCGCATGTTCTCACCCATAGGTTAGAATTGAACAGTGAGAACACCTGGACACAGGAAGGGGAACATCACACACTGGGGCCTGTTCTGGAGTGGGGGATGGGGGGAGGGATAGCATTAGGAGATATACCTAATGTAAATGATGAGTTAATGGGTGTAGCACACCAACATGGCACATGTATGCATATGTAACAAACCTGCACATTGTTCACATGTACCCTAGAACTTAAAGTATCATTAAAAAAAAAAGTGGGCTAAGGACATGAATAGACAATTCCCAAAAGAAGATACATAAATGGCCAACAAACCTATTAAAAAATGCTCAACATCACTAATGATCAGGAAAGTGTAAATCAAAACCACAATGCAATGCCACCTTACTCCTGCAAGAATGGCCATAATCGAAAAATAAAAAAGCAGTAGATGTTGGTGTGGATGTGGTGAGCAGGGAACACTTGTACACTGCTGGTGGAAATATAAACTAGTACAGCCACTATGGAAAACAGTGTGGAGATTCCTTAAAGAATTAAAAGTAGAACTACTATTTGATCCAGCAATCCCACTACTGGGTATCCACCCAGAGCAAGAGAAGTCATTATCTGAAAAAGATGCTTGCATACGCGTGTTTATAGCAGCAGAATTCACAATTGCAAAATCGTGGAACCAACCCAAATGCTCATCAATCAATGAGTGGATAAACTGTGGTATATATATATATATACAATGGGATACCATGCAGCCATGAAAAGGAATGAGTTAACAGCATTTTCAGTGGCCTGCATGAGATTGGAGACTATTATTTTAAGTGATGTAACTTAGGAATGGAAAATCAAACATGTATGTTTTCACTGATATGTGGGAGCTAAGCTATGAGGACACAAAGGTGTGAGACTGATACAAAGGACTTTGGGGACTTGTAGGGATGAGTGGGAGGGGGCCGAGGGATAACAGACTACAAATATGATGCAGTATATACTGCTCAGGTGATGAGTGCACCAAAATCTCACAAATCACCACTAAAGAACTTACTCATGTAACCAAATACCACTTGTACCCCAAAAACTTACGGAAAAATAAAATAAAATACAAAACAGAGAAATGGCTGCAGGTGTGTCTGTGCTAACAGCCCTGAAGGAGTCTGAGAGCTCTAATACAGAGTCTTTCTGGTGAAGGAGAGCATCCCTGCGCACCAGGAGTAATATGGTTGTGATAAAGGGCTGGATTTCCAAAGGCTGAGGTGGTATAGTTCTAGCTGTAAAAAGGCAGTTGAGAGAGAGCTACTGAGCAAGGAGACTGAAGACTGGAAACCAGGAGTGCAATACCTGTGTGGACTGAGCCAGGAACCAAACATAAGCCATTGAGTCTGAGCACATGCAACAGGTTAGACAGCCACTTGAGCACATGCTTCCCACTGCACCCTAAAACCATGTCACATGCAAGACTCTGGAAGCCCAGACAGAACTCTGAGTGACAGAGAAGATAGCCCAGATTTGAATATTATGTTTTCAATGCCAAGCTTCTCATATGTCATGTCTAGTTAGAGGCAAAAAATTAAAAATACATGGGTGCACACCTAAAAGAGCCTTCTGGGGCCAAAGAGCTAGGTATAGTAATGGGCCTGAGTTTGAGACTAGTCTGGAATCACTGTAGAATTGCAATCTGCAATCTTAATTAGAGACATGATCCTTGTCAAGTGACAGTCAAGGATGAGGAATAGAGATGCAGCTTAGGTACAGAGAAGGGTTACTGTGTGAAGTCTTCCAAGTTGGATCCCAGTGCTAGCAGTACCATGTAATATGAACTGTGAGAACTAGCCCACTCTTATCTGTGGGTAAGACGTACAGGCTTTGTTCCCTTTGACTTTTCAAATATGTTTACCATTAGTCTGACAAATAGGAGTGGTGCAGAGGTCTGTTAAGCCCTGAGATCAGGCCACAAAGAGCTCCTTATATTGGAGTTCAAGTGCCATATCCCCATCACTAGCCTTCAGAAATGCTTGCCTCTCATCCCAGCACTGGCAAGGGTCTCCCACCCACCCTGGATCTCAGCAGGTTTCATTTTAGGGATGTGCCAAGTTGTTAAAAGTTGATCCCAGAAAATGATATTCATCAAAAGAAATGAGGTCAGTGGCTTAGAGCCTCTGCTTTTAAATAGCTGGGAGACCTTGAGCAATGCCAGTTGACGTCTTCATATCTAATCTACAAATTGGGCACATGGTTCCCAAACTGCTGATGTTAGGATAGCCCACTGGGACATCAAATGCAGCTTAGCTCCTCTTTGCATGTCATTAATTATCATAATATGGAAGTCAGTATTTGTCATCCTAAAATAGAAACAGCCCATATGTTGAGAGATTTAAACATAGAATAAAGTTTGCATGTCTCGCTCCCCCTTCCCACCAAATCCATCCCCTCTGGGCTGACATAATTTTTGTTTGTTCTGAACTTGGAAATAGAACATTTGTGGCGCTGAGACTCCTCTTGTTTCCTTCTTTTGTGGGAACAGTGTAACATTCACTTCTATTTTGGACAGAGGCCTTATGTTTTGAAAGTTTGAGGGAGAGAAAGGCCTGCGGCCCTTCGTCAATACAGCATATGTCAGTGCAAAGCAGTTAATTTTCTGAAAAAGAGAATGTGCTTGTCTTTAACTTTTTAAGGTGCTATAGCTAAGGACAGAGAGTGTTGCTGCGGCTCTTAGGGAAGCTAGTTCTGTGCAGGAGTAAGCAAGTAGTGCTGAAAGAATCCAGGTTGAGGTTCTTTATGGGGGATCTGAGTGTGGAGTGGGAATTGGCACTTTCTAGAGGATGCTTACTGGAAAAGGCAGGCTTCAAATCTGAGGGGCTCCTGAGTCAAAGAGGATGGAATGCTGCAAACTCAAGGATGGGGAAAGGGCATCCAGCAACAAAAAAATATGCCACTTGTTTTACAGGACCACATTACCTAAAAATTAATTTGGCATGAAATTATGAGAATGAACATCTTAACTCTTTGGGGTTGGTTTCTTTTATTATTCTTGGGCAGCATATGTCATGGAAAGAGCAAGGGCTTCAGAATCAGACTGGAATTACCAGCTGTGGGGACTTTAGGTACAGCACCTCTGACATGTGAGTTTTATTTTTTTCTTCTGTGTAATGGAAATAGTAACTGTTAATAGAAATTTGCTGTACAGATTATATTTGGGAAACATAGTACACACTTGGAAAGTAGAAAGCACAGATTGGCTGTTTTTATTATATAGTGTCTGTTTTTATTATGAAAATAAGATAAGCATTCTCTAAGAAAAACTTAGACCACCCAACTCGGAATATCATTCCTTATTGCCATTTTTTGATCAATCTAAATAGCATACTGATTATCTTCTCTTTAATTGCTTTTATTAGTCAACTGATCAGGAAATATAATCTATCATTTGTTGCAGCAATGTGGTGAGCTGACTGAATGCAGCAGTGTAATATGGAAATTTCACAAGCTAGACTTAAATGTAGGCTTCATTTCAGGACACACATACACACATGCGTAGCTGTGAAACTTGACACATTTATTTAGGCTTTAATTCAACTTCTCTCGTTTTGAAGATGAGGAAACTAAGACAACAGGAGTTGAAACACAGAGTTCAGAGGTCCTCAGATTTGAAAATGACCTAAAGAGAAGCAGTTATTTGATTGCAGATTGCATTTCTCCTACAACATCTCTGATAAGCCTATTTCTTTCGTATGTTTATTCATCTCTAGAAAGCTGACTACCACAGGAGCCATCCACTGTCTATAAGAACTCAGAAGGTCTGGTAGTTTCCTTTTAGTGTGCAATGGAAGCTGAGCTTCCTGAAGTTTTCATTGTGATTTTACCTCCAGGCTCCATGAAGAAAAGGTCTGATCCTTCTCCCACATTCTGGTGCCTCGATGACTTCTTGACAATATCATTCCTTGCTGGGACTTTTCTTTGTCAAAGCCTTACCCTATTGTCTTCTTCACCCTGAACTGATGCTCTGACCTGATTCACTGTGTAACAAACAGAAGTAGACATTGGGGATTTAGCATCAAGTTGGACCTATGAGCTCAGATTTCTGATTTGTGAAATAGTAATAAGGGTCCCCAACTCACAGGCGTGTTGTGAGAAGATGTAGCAAACTCATGTATTTCTTTGCCTCCTTCCCATTCTTAGTCCACATGATTTAACCAGAAATGTATTTCTAACTGAACTATGAGTGGATGATTGGTGGAGATCCAGGAGTTCGGCCTTTTTCCATGGTTAAGAATAAAGCCCAATATTAAGAGATGAGAAAGAGAGATCCATTGCATTGCATTCATCTGTTCTTCCCCCCAAACTGTTGCATAATTACATTGCCTGAAAGCTATGTAATTAGAAGTTATAATTCTTATTCCACTATAGTTGATTTGAACTTTAACAAATTTTAAATTTAAGCAATATGCATATGGTCTATTATGTTTATAAAAATAAGAAAAAAAAAAGCAGAATACAACCACAGTTTAAGTAGCGATGATTGTTTTAAATTCTTGCCTCTTCCCCCATCCCAGCTAGAGGTGAAGCTGATCTCTCATAGTTGTAGATTCCCTTGATTGCTTGGTTATGTGTTTCCCTTTCCCTGAAAGTCACCAAAAATAAGCCCTTAGCAAATAATATGAATATTTTAATTTTTTAAACAAAATTCATTAAGCATTTATCAAGTACCAAACAAAATGACTGTGTTGGATTACTTTTTCTTTCTTAAGTAATCCTAATGTATCCCAGTGTCTGATAACCATGGGGCATTAGAAGCTACTGGAAAGCATGCAGTACAGAGACAGGACACAATTTCCTTCCCCGTGGTCTGTAACTTGAGTCCTGGTCTGAGTCAAAGACTCCTGCGCTCTCTGGTATGGTCCAGGGCGGGGGATGAGGGAGATGTGGGAAGCGGGTGGGCCCAAGGACATGTCTCTCAGGGATGGAAAACAGACAGCTGCCATTCAGGAGGAGGCCATTCTACCCCAAGCCAGAAATTGTGTTCATTTAAAGCCTCTGAGCTCAGGTGCAGGATTTCTCAGTTAGACCACAGGGTATGGAGGCAATGACTTGGTTTATACCTGGTGAGTGTGGGAGTCACAGAACTTATCAGAACTTCTGAGTGGACATGAGTGATGCCAGGAGCTGAATCCTAGCACAGGATAAAGGAAGGTAAGGCTGGGCAACGGAACATCAAACCAGGAACTGAGCAGAAAGCCCATGAACAGGCTGCAGACACCTTATGTGGCTGGCCTGATAACTGTTCCTACTCTCACCTGGCACCCTGGGGCTCTGCTCTCTCAGGGACACCTCGGGCCATTGCTGGAGGAGGAGTTCTGGCAACATAGGAGGGTGAGTGATCACAGCCTCTGACACTGGGTGATAGACTTCTCCCTGCAACTGGCAGAGCCCTGGAAGGGAGATTCTTCCCAAGCACGCGAGTGGTGGCCAGGAAACTGACACCCAGGAAACAGTTTCTGCTTAGTGATGAAAGGAGTTCTCAGCACCTCAACCCTGCTCCACTCTCCTCCAACCAATGGTCCTTTTCCTGCTCAGATAAGACGCTCACACTAGGGTGCCAAAGATTAATTATTTAGTGTCAGTGGAGGGTGGTATTTTTGATGATAAAGAGTTTCACGTAACTGCTAAGTATTATTATAATTAGAGAGCTAAGCAGACACATTTATCCTGCATCTAGTAATTAGGCAGGGAAGTAAATTAATTTTTCCCTATCCGTGCTCATTTTGCTTGTTTGTTATTTTTATATCAAGTACAAGGAGAGAGCCTTATCTGTTCCATTATGGATTATATATGCTGTGCTCCTCTGTCCAACCAATTTAGATAAAAGTGGATCCACCCTAGAGAAACTTCATTTGGGAGAGTGTGGTAGGAGGAGGAGATAAGGCCTTCTTGTCTAAGTGAGTTATAAATAGCGGGCAAATAAATAGAAAGTCCCAGCTGCTGTTGGGGAAAAAAAAAACTCTGTGTGTGTGTGTGTGTGTGTGTGTGTGTGTGTGTGTCTTCTGTTACTGTATAATTAGCATGAGTCACTGTCCTCTTGGCTGGGAGCGCATGATGCAGAGAAGGAGGAGGTGTAAAGGAAGACAATCGGTGGGCATTCAGCTGGGAGGAAGACAGCCAGGCCTGGGTTTGAGGAAGGTGCTGGTCTTCACTGAGTTTCCAAGACACAGGAAGCTCAGAACAAATGGCACACAAACAGCTCTCTAGTCCTTGTGGGCTGAGCCAGGAGAAAAGAAACCTCACTGTTGAATGTGCTCCATAGAGGAGAATTGTGGATGCATGTACAAGATGTGTAATGCTGCATTTCATTTCCTCTGTGAGGCCCCTTTCCCCCGGAGGTTTAAGTGCTGCTGAACTATGGTCTTCCCATCACGTTTCTCTGATGCACGTCCCTCTGGGGGACAGAGAGCTCATTTACTCCTTGGTGATGCCCATGCAGTCAAGCTCTGAGATAACTTCATCCCCTAGGTGGCTTGCAATCAATCACATTCCCAGAAAAAGGCAAAGCCTCTCCAAGCCTGGCTCTGTCTGAGCAAAATCGACTCTACACTGGGTTGTTACTAGAGTGAGGTGTTACTCCTGCACTACTGGGAAATCATTCTACTGTTCTACACCTTCCTGCCTGTCTTCCACTCTATGCCCCCACTCCACAAACACACAGACACTTAGCCTAGCTCTGGAAACCAGCAGGAACTCCAGTGGACTGTCTTAGCCTGCTGCCTAGACAAACCATTTCTGGTCTACCACTGCTTCGCTAGGTTGGAGAACTGAGCCACTCCAAGACAGGTCTCAGACTAAGGTGGGATGAGAGAGGCACCTATTGCACAAAATTGAAGGAGGTTCTCATTATCAAGTGGTTATCTTTCACTTGTATGTCCCTGAGTGCAAGGGCCTCCTTAAATCATGTGCTTGGGGTGTCTGACTCACCTTAACCCAGGCGCCACTGGGCTCTAGGACTTCCCAGGCTTTATTCGTCAAAGGAGTTATGGTACCATAGGTAATGGCCCCCAGAGATGTCCAGGCCCTAATCCCCATTCAGCCTGTGAATACGTTACCGTATATGGCACAAGGAGTTTTAAGTTATGGATCTTGAGATAAGGAGATTGTACCGGATTACCTAGGTGGGCTATAAATGTAATCACAAGTGTCCTTACACTTGTAGGAGGCAGAGAAGCATTTGACTACAGGGATAGAAGAAAAAAGGCATTGTCATGACCTTTGCAGAGGGAGCAAGATTTGAAGACTTTGTGGCTTTGAAGATGGAAGACAGCCACCCGTCCTGGGGTGTGGACAGCCTCTAGTGGCTGACAAAGGCACGGATATGATTCTCTCTTAGAGCCTCTGGAGAGAGTGTGGCCCTGCTGACACTGTGATTTCCACCCACTGAAACCCATTCTGGGAACCAAACTCTAAGAGGGCAAATATGTTTTCTCAAAAGCCACCAACTTTGTGTTAACTTACTGCAGCAGCAATAGGAAGTAAATGAATATAGAAACTCAGCATCCCTCTTCCCTTGATTTTCCCAGAACCATCTGAGGTGCCTGTGATCATGCCAAGAATAGGTTAGAAGATCATAGACGACCCAGCCACACACAGCAGTGTCTAATTATTGGCTTCCTCTAGGACTCTGACTTTCAAACCTTTAGCCAAAGATTTGACTTCAGCCCACTGAAGTCAGGTGTACAGCCAGAAATTTGGCCCTTACAACTCCAAAGCTCAGGATTGACACAGGTGGTGAAGGTGGAATTCTTAGGGAAGGGGGCAGGAAGAGGGAGTCTACATCATGAGTAAACATCATGACATGCTTTATCTTCACAAGGGCAGGAAGATACTTTGTACACTAAGATATTTGCCTAATCAGGGAAACCCAGTTCACTCTCAATGTGCAAATAAGCAGGCAGAGAGGGTTAATTTATTGATCCTGGTCTTACAGTTGATAAACAGCATAACAGAGACTCTTTTTTTCCCCTAACCCTTATTTTCTTCTTCAAAACAGGAACTTAGAGCCCTCTCCTTGATCTTGTAGGATCTGGAATTTAACATCTGCCACCTATAATGAGCTTTGGACCAGAACCCAGATGACCACCATCAAGGCAGCCTCCTTCACATTGCCCCAGCCACTGCTAGTTACAGGCAGAGTAAAGTTAAAACCCTTACCAAGGCTTACGAGGTCTTCTGTGATGTAGCCTGGCCTTTGGCCTCGCTGGGCATGATTGGTCTCCCATAATCATCCTACTATTCCTTATCCCCACCCAGCCTCCCACACTGGGCCCTGTCACATTTCAAGACTCATGTGTCCTCATCTCCCCTAGTTATGGTAACCAGGTAGCTGTACTTTTTTTATTTTATTTTATTTTATTTATTTTATTTTATTTTTTTTGCACATGACCTCCTTTTCTCGCAGGCATCAAATCACAAGTGGCCTCTCTGGTTGAACTTCTTCTGATAGCCTTTGTGCAGAATGAGGGTACTCTTCTTGGTCTCAGGGTTTCCACCTGAAGCCCTATCTCACTCCTCTTTGATTGGTTATTTTCTTTCTTCCTGCAACAGACAGAATCCAGATCTTACTAAATCTGTGTTTTTTACCTTAAGCATCTGGCACAGTGCCTGGTACATAAAGTCACTGATAAATGTTTTTTCAACGAGTGAATGATTTAATACATAAACACAATAAAGTAGAATGTTATTATTGATATAAAATTAATTCTGGAATCTCCAAATAGCACCATCAAGCCCAGGGTGAGATAAGCCTGGGAGAAGACTTTGGAGGATAAATTCTAGCCTGACCCTTTGGAAATGGGGTGAGGGAGTGCTGCAATGATTTTTTTTCTTCTTAGTTTTTACATTTCATTTCAGTAACTACATTCCATTTCACCCACAGTGGAGCTGTATGTCTCGTAGAGCACATCGACATAGAGTGAGTGTGCCTGGGAGATTATGCGGGGAATTAAAGATGAACATCAGTTTACTTGGGCCTGAAAATAAAAGTTTCATGGTAAGAAAAATCAGCAATGTGAATCTTCCCTTGCATTCAGAGATAGATGAATGGATGAGTCTAAACAGTGATACTTTAAAAACATTCAACAGAATCTGGGAAAGCAGAAGAATAATTTTGACTAGTACTTGGTTGAGCTGGGGGCAGAGAGAGGAATCCTGAACAAGGAAATACAGTTTGGAAAGCTCTTTTTTCTTTCTTCCTTCCATGTAATTTTTCTCACTTTCACCACAAGCTTGGCCTAAAGTGTGCATCATTCAAGAAACTCATATTTTAAGTCTTGTCGCTTCAGTCTCTTATGTTAGTGATTATACGTCTTAGTTCCCACAGTCTGCAATTGTAAAAGTCAAAAAGTCTTGGAGGATGTGAGCTGAAGATATAATGGCAAGCTGCCTGAGGTTTCAATCCTCGATCATAGAAAAGCAAACCCTACAAAATATGTTTGCCTTAAGGATAAGTCAATATCATAAGGACAAGTATGTCTTCTGTTTCCTGGTTTAGTGGAAACAAACCATGACCTGTGGGGTCAAAGAGGCACTAGGCTCATGTCCCGGCTCTGTCACTTGCCCACAGAGGAACACATCAGCTCTGACGCAGTGGGATCAACCAATAAGTTCCCCTTTCCCTGCAACCACTTGTCTGCTAATTCAGATGCAGAATTACTATTGTGTAGCATGTTAATAGTTTGTTAAATGCTTTATTATTTTAATGTTATGACATTACCCTCCTTGACCTTTTACTTGGAAGCTAATTGTAAATTTCTCTTGGTTAATTTGTAGATTTTCTATAAACTTCGACATTCTTTTATGCCATTTCCTGAGGTTAAATTATAGATTTGCTTTTCCATACATTTCTCTCCTTGGATTTCGGGGCATTAAAGGATGGTATTAAGTTGTGCTTGCAGGTAACCATCATTGGCCTTCAAATCTGTATTGAGTCCTTCCATAAGAAAGCCACAGTCATGATGTGTGTGTGAGCGTGTGTGTGTGTGTGTACACACATATATGTGCATGTATATGTATGGATGGTCATAAAGAATGAATGCATATGTGTTTATATAGAGAGATCTCATAAATAGGTCTTCAGTTGATGTTAGCCCTTAAACAGTAATCATGTATCTATTACCTTTGGCTTCTCTGGAAGATCTTGAGAATTTGGAAACAGTTAAATTTAAAAAGCTGTCATTTTTGTCACTGACATGTGCTTCGACAGGGATCTTCTGTTGCAAAAAGCAAGCATGTACTCAGAGAAGCTTATAAAAACAGAACATTGGTTGTAAGAAGAGGGGCTCACTTCAACAGTACCGCCAGGTCGCATGAGAGTACCAACTCTTGAGGCTGACTTGATCACCTATCATAGGCTTTTCCTACTCCTGGGACTACCTGGACTCTTGCCTCAGCGCAAACTGGCTGCTTCTGCAAAGCTCATTGTTTCTCCCATGGTTTCTGTGTCCTTGTCCCCATGTCTTTGGCTTACCTGTCAGGTAATTTCAACCAACCCTGACACTACCTCTGGTCCCAACTCCACATATATTGTAGAACAGAGGTTGTATTTTTTTTGGTTTCACAGAACAAAATATTTTTAAAAAATAATAGAGTTTTCTTAGGTTGGCCCTGGTCCCATCTGCTGTAGATAGGGAAAAATTCAAGGTCAGGATGATGGCATATATTCCGTGATTGATTCAGACCTTATTGTATCTCTAGTATGGAAAATAATAATGCATGGTCCAACCTTTTAAAACAAATTGGAAATTTAAAAATGGCTTTTACAATTGCTCTGAATCTTTGATCCATAAATTCTACTGTCTGGACTGCAGAGTAAGAGCATTAGATTGAATTCAGAAACAAACAGTCACAAAAATGTTCAATGAAGCATTGAAAAAAGTGCAAAGAAAAGAAAAGTCCAAGTTCTCAGCAATAAAGACCAATTGAATGACTGAATAAATCTGCTTCTAAAGTACTTTTTAATATATATAATTTTATTTTTTATTGATACATAATAGATATACATGTTTTCAGAGTATATCTGCTAATTTAATATATTCCTATAATTTGTAAAGGTCAAGTCAATGTAATTGGGATATCCAGCACCTTAAATATCTTTTCTTTATGCTAGAAACATTCCAATAATTCTCTTCTAGCTATTATGAAATATACAATAGATTATTATAAACATACAATAGATTATTATATGATGTATTACATAACCGCCAAATGTTTAAGTATGATGACAATTCTTTAATTTAGTTAAACAAGTTAAAAATTGTATATACAGGCCGGGCGCGGTGGCTCAAGCCTGTAATCCCAGCACTTTGGGAGGCCGAGACGGGCGGATCACGAGGTCAGGAGATCGAGACCATCTTGGCTAACACGGTGAAACCCCGTCTCTACTAAAAAAATACAGAAGCTAGCCAGGCGAGATGGCGGGCACCTGTAGTCCCAGCTACTCGCGAGGCTGAGGCAGGAGAATGGTGTAAACCCGGGAGGCGGAGCTTGCAGTGAGCTGAGATCGGCCACTGCACTCCAGCCTGGGCGATAGAGCGAGACTCCTTCTCAAAAAAAAAAAAAAATTGTATATACAATAAAATCTGTAATATTCTTAATAATTATAAAACTACATCAAAATATTTGCACCTGATAATTTGGGTTATGAATCAATTTTTTTTCCTTTTTTCCCCTGAGTTTTCTGTGTGCTACATATGTTGTATTATAAGTATACATTATTTGATACCAAAATTAGACCTCAAGTCCTGTAATCCCGGCTTTTAAAAAAAATTTTAGCTCCTGCGTTGGGATTAGAAATGCAAACTCAGTCAGTTCATATCCTTTGCCCACTTTTTGATGGGGTTGTTTGTTTTTTTCTTGTAAATTTGTTTGAGTCCTTTGCAGGTTCTGGGTATTAGCCCTTTGCATGGAATACTATGCAGCCATAAAAAAGGATGAGTTTGTGTCCTTTGTAGGGACATGGATGCAGCTGAAAACCATCATTCTCAGCAAACTATCACAAGAACAGAAAACCAAACACCGCATGTTCTCACTCATAGGTGGGAATTGAACAATGAGATCACCTGGACACAGGAAGGGGAACATCACACACCGGGGCCTATTGTGGGGTGGGGAGTTGGGGGAGGGATAGCATTAGGAGATATACCTAATGTAAATGACAAGTTAATGGGTGCAGCACACCAACATGGTACATGTATACATATGTAACAAACCTGAGTGTTGTGCACATGTACCCTAGAACATAAAGTATAAAAAAAAAAAAAAAAGAAAAGAAATGCAAACTCAGATATATGAACATGGAAGGTTGCAAGCAGAATTATGCTGATATGAAGTTCAAGAAGTAAATTGATGTACTCCAATTTGTGACAAAATACTCTAAACAGGGCTTTCATTTTGCCAAATATCAATTAACCTTAGGCCCCTTTTAGATATGTTAACACTTTTTTTGTCAGCCTGAGATAAATGATGATTACTGTCTGCATGTTTCCAAATCCTCATTAAGTCTTCTATTGAAGTCCTTACAAATGACAGCGTTTGAGAGATGCATTCTGCTACGCAATTAAAATAAACCTTAGAAAATGTCATTGATCACTTTTTTCTTTTTGAGAAGAAGAAACTTAATTATAGCTATTGGAGATCTATCAATATAGTCTAAAATAGCAACTAATCTGCTAGAATTTTAAGCTGGTCTCTGAAAAATTCTGGCAGTTATTTTTCATTGTAATAATGCTCTCTTCCTCTTCTGTTCCGTAAACATTCCCCTCAAAAGTAAGGCTTCTTTATTAATGAATGTATACCTCTTGGGTTGATTAGCTGAACACCCCATTTGCAAACTGATGATCAATAAAGTATATTTTAATATCATTGGGAAGAAAAAAATACCAACTTAGCCTTGTTACATGCCAAGTCATATTTTTGTCTGTTCCTGAAGCATACATATCATCTATACAACCGTAATTTTTAAAATTTCATTTTAATTTATCCGTATATTCCTGGATATATTCATTCACAGATTTATCCATTTACTCAACAGGTATTTGTAGAAAGGCCTAAAAGAGTTATGGAGAACACCTCAAAAACTATTAGAATATTAGGAGATCTCTAAAGAGCACCCTGCGGACTGTTCCTAGTTCTCTAGGCCCTGAGGGTAGAGTAGTTAACAAGGTAAAGCTCATGCCCTCATGGAACTTACATTTCGGTGAGAGACATACAATAAAGAAGCATACACACATAAGACATATGATATACAAGTCATAGATATTAATAAACATGATATATATACACATGGGTATGATATATAATATATCATAATATACATACACAAATGATAGAATATGTATATATGTGAATGCGTGTGTATATGTATGTGTGTGTGCATATATACACACACACACATATATAAATAATATGTAAATGTGAAAGTTCTCCTATTGGGCCACACACCATAGAGACTGTGTGTTCCTTGACTGACTTTGGGAGTCACATGCATTGAGTTTAAACCCTGGTTCTGTTAGATCAGATTCCTGAACTTAAGCAAATGACTTAGGTTCCCTGAACCTCAGTTTCTTCATATGTAAAAGGTAAATATCTGGCATTGGACCACAGTAAGCACCAAAAAATACTGATTATTATTGTGCCATTAGTATGGGAGGTAAATAATTGTATGTGTATATATAGTACGCACATATATACATATATATTTGGCTCTATAAGAATGCACACAAATACACAAAAACACATATTATGCCATAAAGCAAATAAAATAGACTAAAGAGATAGACAGCACTCTGATATTTTAACAAGACTGACATCTTTGAGAAACTGATATTTGAGCAGATACCTAAGTAAAATAAGAATAGTAAAGTGTATAAATAACTAACTAAGGGAGTTCCAGGTAAGAAGAATAGAAAATGCAAATAGGTTGGGGCAGAAGAGGGTTAGGAACTGGGAAGAGTGTGCTGTTGACACATATTCTTTGCTCTGCTTTATTATCAGCATGGCAGAGCTCACATTTCATCTTTGCCTGTGTACAAATGTTTGTGAGAGGCCAGAAAAATCTCAAGAAAGAATTGCCAAGAAACATACAACTGATCCCAGACCTGGACTCTTTAAGAAGAAGAGGTGTGTGGAGGAAAATAACAAGTATTGGCTTCCCTCTTCTGGTCCAGCACATAAGGAGCTTAGAAGTGGCATCTTCATTCTGCCAAATAAAAAAGCTATACAAACTGAAAAACCCGCAACTCTTTTTAGATCCATTGGAGAAATGAGATCACAGGAACCACTGCTCTGAAAGTCGAAGAGACTCACAGGCCGATATTTCATGACTTACTGGAGTGGTGTGGAAACTCTCAAGCTGAAGCCTTCTTAGAAACAAGTACCAGGGAAAGAAAGCCTGAACTTTAATCAATGAATTACTAGAGGCTCAGTGTGGACAAGCCTGAGAAGTAAAATCTCAAGAGGGATCCAGTTATTGGGAGGCCCCCATACTTTTGGGAGTTTTACCTCCAGGAGCTGTTCCAGGTTCTCAAAGTGAATATCAGAAAATTCTCATACTTCTGGTAGAAGAAAGGGTAAAGGAACCATTATGAAATACACATTGTCTTCTACTTACAAAGGCCTGTAGGCCTGTCCTCCAGAGGAATTGTTTTACCAGAGCCGAACCTACTGAAATTTTATGAGTCTAACTCACTGGGGGAAAGGAAAATATCCAACTCTAGCCTCATTACCTAAGGGGATGAAAAAAATTCGAAAACCAAAACTAAAAGACATTTGTGACATTTATAGGCCAGGCTCACTGAAAGACAGAGACTTAATTATAGGACCATAGAAAGTTCCCCTCCCACTACATTGTATCATTACATCACTTAAGACTTCTTTACCAAATTACTTTTATCCAGTGCATCATGTCTACCTTTTAATAAAAAAATTATAAGGCCTACTTATAATTTCCTCATAAAGGAAAAAAAATCCACATAATTTGAAGACAGAGCAAGCATTAGTACAAGGTCCAGATATGACAGGAATGTCAGAAATATCAAACTGTGAATTTAAAAGAACTATGACTAATATGCTAAATGCACTAATTAAAAAAGTAGAGAACATACAAAAACAGATGGGTAATTGAAACAGAGAGATGAAAATTCTAAGAAAAAATAAAAAGTATTGGAGATCAAAAATACTGTAACAGAAATGAAGAATCCTTTTGTGTGGCTCATCAGTAATCTAGACATACTTGAAGAAAGAATCTGAGGTTGAGGAGATCACAATAGATCTTTCCATAACTGAAAACAAAGAGAAAAAATAATGGGAAAAAAGAAGACAATATCAAAGAACGGTGAGGCAACTGCAAAAGCTATAGCATATGCATAATGAGATTACTAGAAGGAGAAGAAAGAAGGAAACAGAAGAAATATTTGAAGTGATAATGACTACTTTTCCCAGCTAATATCAGACACCAAACCACAGATCCAGGAAGCTCAGAGAACACCAAGGGGTATAAATACAAACAAACAAACAAATGACACCTGGGCATATAATATTCTAACAGTAGAAAATTGAAGAATAAGTAAAAAATCTTGAAAGAAGCTTGGGATGGGGAGTGAAAAAGGGAACTTACCTGTAAAGGAGCAAAGATAAAAATTACATGTGACTGTCCCCAGAAACCATACAAGCAAGAAGATTAAGGAGTGACATATTTAAAGTGTGGAGAGAAAAAACAGAAAAACACCAGCCTAGAATATATTGCTGCTATTATGATTTTTGAACAAACCGTTATTTGTTACATCAATTAAGTGTAAGAAATAAACCTTTTAAAAACTTCATTTATTGTTCCATGCTCTTTCTTTCTCTGTGCATATCCAAGATTATGACCTATATCATTTTCCTTCGCTCTGAAGAACTCATTTTAACATTTCTTTCAAGGCAGATCTCTTGTCAGCAAATTCTGTAGATTCACATTCATAGATTCTGTACCCTGCAACATTATCTTTCAAAAGTGAATGAGAAATAAAAACTTTCTCAGACAAACAAATATCGAGAGAATTTGCTGACAAGAGACCTGCCTTACGAGAAATGTTAAAGTAAGTTCTTCAGAGAGAAGGAAAATGATACAGGTCTTAAACTTGGATGTGCACAAAGAAAGAAAGAGCATGGAAAAATAAATAAAGGAAGTTTTTAAAAATATTTATTTTTTTGACTCTTAATTGATGTAACAAAAGTTTGTTCAAAATCATAATAGCAGTAATGTATTCAATTATGTGTTATATAATATATAGTATAAATGCTTATGTGTTGTAAGTGAAATACATGACAGGAATAATACAAGGAATTAGAGACAGAAATTTATAATACTTGGTTGTTGTAGGATATTTATGCTACCTATGAAACAATATGGTGTTATTTGAAAGTGAAATTGAATTAGTTGTAAATGTATATTTCAAAATCTGGGACAACCACTAACAAATAAATGTATAATTGGTATGCTAAGAAAATGAAATAAAATGGAATTATATAAAGTGTTGAATTAAACCACAGCAGGCCAAACAATACAGAAGACAAAAATAGGAATGTAGAGTAAAGGCAACGAATAGAAAACTGTAACAAATGTGGTAGATACTAATCTACTTATATCATTAATCACTTTAAACATCAATGGTTAAAGTACACACAGTTAAAAGATACAGATTGCTAGCAGAGTGGATCAAAAATAAGAACCACATATAGGTTGCCAACAAGAAACTCACTTGTGATTAGTGTGTGCTAGCATGGTATATTTTTGCATTCCCATTTTATATTACCATTTTGCATTTCCATCATCGATGTAGAGACACACAGATTAAAAGCAAAGGGATGAATGAAAAACATATCAAGCTAACAGTAATCATAAGAAAGTATGATTAGCCATATTACTTTCAGAGAGATCAGATCTCAGAGCAAGGAAACTTGTCAGGGATAAAGATGGGCAATGCATAATGATAAAGGGGTCAATTTCCCAGGAACACATAGCGATCCTTAATGTGTATGGCACATTATGTTAAAACTCATGAAGCAAAACTGATAGTACTGCAAGTAAAAATAGATGAATTCACTGTTACAGTTGGAGACTTCCAAACCAGTCTATCACAAACGGACAGATCCAATAGTCAGAAAATCAGTAAGGAAACAGTTGAATCCTGAAGACAGAATCTCTGATCAATGGGATATAATGGACATTTAAAGGCTATTTCATCTAACAGTAGAATACAAATTTGTCTCATATGGAACATTTTCCAAGATAGCCAGAAATCTAGACCATAAGATATATTTTAAAAATAAAAAGAATAGAATCATACAATGTCTGCCCTCAGACTACAACAGAATTAAAATAGAAATCATAACTGAAAGATAGAAAAATAACCAAAGTATAAGTTAAACAACACACTTATAAATACATTGTTCGAAGAAGAAATCTCAAGGGATATTTAAAAAGTGTTTGAACCAAATCAAATACAAATACAACTTATCAAACTGTAGGATGCACAAAAAGCAGTACATAGAGGGATATTTATAGCATTGAATGCATATATTAGAAAAGAAGAAAGTTCTAAATCAATCATTTAAGTGTCTACCTCAGGAAACTAGAAGAAGAAGAGCAAATTAAATCCAAAGTAAGCAAGAGAATAGAAACAATAAAAATTTCTGCAGAAAGCAATGAAATTGAGAATAGGAAACAGAGAAAACCAATTAAACCAAAAGCTTGCTCTTTGAAAAGATCAATAAAATCAGTAAGCCTCTATCCAAGCTAAGAAAAAAGAAGACAAATTTATAATATCAGAAATGAAAAAGGAGGCACCACTATAGATCTCATGGACATTAAAAGGATAATAAAAGAAGACTACGGGGCCGGGCGCGGTGGCTCATGCCTGTAATCCCAGCACTTTGGGAGGCCAAGACGGGCGGATCACGAGGTCAGATCGAGACCTCCTGGCTAACACGGCGAAATCCCCTCTCTACTAAAAATACAAAAAAATTAGCCGAGCATAGTGGCGGGTGCCTGTAGTCCCAGCTACCCGGGAAGCTGAGGCAGGAGAATGGCGTGAACCCGAGAGGCGGAGGAGCTTGCAGTGAGCCGAGATCTATCCACCACCGCACTCCAGCCTGGGCGACTGAGTAAGACTCCGTCTCAAAAAAAAAAAAAAAAAAAAGACTATGAATAACTCACAAATCTGATAACCTAAATCACCAATTTCTTCTAAGAAACCACAAAACTGTCTTCCAAAGTAGCTGTGTCATTTTGTATTACTGTCATCAATGAATGACAGTTTCTGTTGTTTCACACCCACCCAGCATTTGGTGTTTCACATGTTTTAGATTTTGGCCATTCTGCTGGTATTTGCTGGTATTTAGTTGTAACTTGATATTTTAATTTGCAATTTCCTAATGACATATGATGTTGAACAACCATTCTTATGCTTATTTGTCATATTTATATCTTTGGAGACATGTCTGTTCATAGATTTTGCCCAATTTTTAATCAGGCTGTTCAATGTCTTATTGTTGAGTTTTAGAAGTTCTTTGTATTATTTGGAAGGAAGTCTTATATCAGGTGTATCTTTTTCAAATATTTTCTCCCAGTCTGTAACTTGTTTCTCATTCTGTTGACCTTGCCTTTCACAGAGCGGAAATTTTTAATTTTCCTGAAGCCCAGCATATCTACTATTTCTTTCACGAATCACGCTTTTTGTGTTGTATCAAAAAAGTCATCACCATAATCAAGTTCACTTTAAATTTTCTTCTATTAATATGTTACCTTTTAGGAGTTTATTAGTTTGATTTTATGATTAGGTTGGTGATCCATTTTGAGGTATTTTCTGTGAAGCATGTAAAGTTAATGTTTAAATTCATTTTTTGTACATGTGATGTCCAGTTGCTCAGTCATCATTGATGGAAAAACTATTTTTTATCCGTGGAATTGCACCTGATGCTTTGTCCCAGATAAGTTGTTCACATCTATGAGGGTCTTTCTCTGAGACCTCCATTCTGTTCCATTGATATATTTGCCAACACTGAAATATTGTTTGCACTTTATCGATTAAAGCAAATTACCAGATACTTGTCCAAGGTAAATATGAACTGAGAAGATTGTTCAAGGAGGCTAAGTTTAGTCCCAAAAATGAAATAAACAAACCAAATGAACAGAATTTTCAAGCAGCATAAAATTTCCAATGCTTATGGGTCTGGACCATACTTGTTTTTCTCGTCTCCTTTACTTCTGGCTTCTAATAGGACAGACCACCTAGGTTTTCAATGAGATCTCAAACTATTCACTCCCACTCTCCATAGCCTGTGTTATGGTGTATTTCAAATGGAGAAACTAATTGTAATTATTATATTTTAAGAATCTGTGTTTCATTCACTTTTTTATTCATGGAAGCCAGATTGCCTCACCGAAAGACTGACATGTCAATGAATGAAGAAATGGGAGTGTTTCATCAAGTATTTCAGCTTTTGAGCTGCTCTTGAAAGCATTGCAAAGCTTCTGTTGAAAGAGGCTTTAGTCCTAAATACCAGGTGGTCGATATCACCACAAAGAGATGTGATAAAAAAGAGGATTTAGTAAAAGGTTAAGAAGAAGCAAGGCTCTTTGGATTCCGTGATAATAACATCCAGGATATTTCACATTATTGCTGAGGACTCACAAGTACTTTGTAGATTTTAACCTGTGTACAAGTCCTTATAGGTGGAAAGGACTTTTCAAGAACACTTCTAACATCAACAATTCTGTGTTTCCATCTTTCAGTATTTATGTTATGGGGATTTCTGGCACTCACTATTTTTATAGTCAGTATTTCTTGTACACTGTATTTTCATTTTAGAAAATTCTTCTCAAAATTTAAATAATCAACATTTCTCTTATTTGGTATTTCTAGTTCTATAACTCATTTTTTGGTAACATTTTTTGTTCTTAAGGTCTCTGCATCTTAGTGAAGAATCAGATAAACTGTACCTAACTCTTGATGTCCCCCAGGTCACTAACTTAGACATATCACTTTTGAGAGACTACATCTTTCTCAGAACCCCTAGAAACCTCTAGAAACCAAAATAAATGTGAGTCTCCCTAACATTTTTTTTTTTTTTTTTTTTTTTTTTTTTTT
>NC_037677.1:49003845-49006345 GCF_003255815.1 Theropithecus gelada
CGCCCGGCTAGTTTTTTGTATTTTTTAGTAGAGACGGGGTTTCACCGTGTTCGCCAGGATGGTCTTGATCTCCTGACCTCGTGATCCGCCCGTCTCGGCCTCCCAAAGTGCTGGGATTACAGGCTTGAGCCACCGCGCCCGGCCCCTAACATTTTTAATATGTGATATCACAAAAAGTATCCATAGATAAAATATAACCTTAAATATGTTGTCCATGTTTACATGTTATGGCTAAAATTTTCATTAAATCTTTGTCTTACCACTGTGGTGGAAGAAGAGGTCAAATATCCTGGGCACCAGCCCTTGTCAGCTTCGCAGTGAAACCTCACTCTTTTAAGACAACATATACTCCTAAGTACCCTTTTCAAATACAACTCACCAAAGCTGAACAGTCTTCCAGGAGAGTTGCCAAGTTGAACTGTGTAATGAAATATGTTGAGCTTATTATTACTGTTATGTTTATTTTCATATTTGTATAATACTGGCACAAATGTGGAGATTTCTGCTTACTATTTGGTCTTGATTATGGATTAGTAGGCTGACTTGTGCTTCACTTATAAGAGCTTGAGACTTCTTCAAGCATCAGCATAGGCAGTTTTATATGAAGCCCAGACCACACAACCATGTGGTGGAATTCAGTCAGACTCCACATTTTCCATAGTCTAGTAACTGTGCAAATATGACAGAATGTGCCATATTTTCATCTATAAAAATGGATGTTTCAAGACAATTGTATCTTCATATGGCTTCTTTTGGTCCTTCTTGATTTTGCATTACTCTTTTAAGGTAAGAATGTTTAGCAATTCTATTCTTTGGGAAACTCCAGAGTTGTCTCTATCACAAATTAAAAATGCTAATGTTCTTTCTCTGTGGGACAAAGTCCTAGTCTAACTGTTTGACCTATTCCCACCTAACTTTGACAAGGGTGTTTGTGTTTTCTCTTTATAGGTATAAAAAATTTAAAAGTCACAATTTCAAATGCATGTCACTTGAAAGTGATTTATCGCTATTGACAAAATGGATACTTGTTTCCAAAGCACTAACCTTCTAGCTGTCAATCACGAATCAAACCATAGCAACTACTCAGCATATTGCCTGGACCCACACAGCACTTTCTTCTCTTGCCCTCCTACGTGTCCTGGGTCCTACTGATTCAAAGAGCACTGACCAAGTCAAAGCAATCAGAAGGTTTTTTTGTTTTTGTTTTTCTGAGGATGTGGGCATGCGCAATTAGAACACCTCACCCTAAAGCCATAGACGTTTCACTTTCTGTGATTAATTATTTAGTGTCTGCAAAACTCAGGACCCTCAATGTGGCCCCAGCCACTTTTTCAGTGATCAGCATACGCGTGTGTGTGTGCATGCTGGGGAAAGGCAAATGGTTTAATCTACTTTATCAGTGACAGTTGAGAAAAGAGTCAGGATTGAAGTAAGGTATTAGCAGTTTTTCCTCCAGCTTAGAAGGTCTGAAATGGACATTCACGCTCATTGGCATGATGAAAAATGATGTCTTCTTTGGGAATTCATGCTGTTATCAAAATGTAGGGGTTCAGTCTAGTTCCAGCTGCTTGCTGCACAGAAAGCCAATCATTGAGACAAGGAATATTGCCAGAGAAGAAGGCTTTAATTGAGTGCTGCAGCTGAAGAGATGGGAAATCAGTCTCAAATCCATCTCCCTGATCCACTAAAATTGGAAGCTTTATATAGCAGAGAACACATGTAACTATATGTGGGAAAACAGGAATTAGAGAGGGCTAAGAAAGAGAAACTGGTCAACAGGAAGCAGGTGGTCACTTAGGCATTCATGATAAATGAGGGGTCTGGCATCTCATTATCTAGATGTGTTGATCAGGTAAGGTACAGTTCCTTGATACTATCTGGGAGAACTGATTTGATTTCCTGAGAAAGGAACTCAGATAAGACAAATGTAACTTTCCTGAGTTTTAAGACTGACTGGGTCACTTTCTATGCTTATTCAAAAGTAACCATAAACATTAGTTATATGGGACAATCAGGAAGGTTTTAATGCCTTGTCATGTTATACCCTCACAGGAAAAGTACTTTGCCATTCTTTATCTTTTACTGAATTATCTTTCGATTTTCACTCTAAATTACAGCTTTAGGGGATGTACTATCCTATTAATTTAGAATAAAAATGATAAATTGTATGCATTTGTTTTGTTTTGTTTTGTTTTTGAGACAGAGTCTCGCTCTGTGGCCCAGGCCGGAGTGCAGTGGCCGGATCTCAGCTCACTGCAAGCTCTGCGTCCCGGGTTCACGCCGTTCTCCTGCCTCAGCCTCCCAAGGAGCTGGGACTACAGGTGCCCACCACGTCGCCCGGCTAGTTTTTTTTGTATTTTTTTTTTTTTTTAGTAGAGACGGGGTTTCACCGTGTTAGCCAGGATGGTCTCGATCTCCTGACATCGTGATCCACCCGTTTCGGCCTCCCAAAGTGCTGGGATTACAGGCTTGAGCCACCGCGCCCGGCCCCCTGTATGCA